>NW_020254135.1:0-7549 GCF_003255815.1 Theropithecus gelada
AATGGTGATGACTTTTAACCAGCAAGCTGCCTTCAGGCACTTGTTTAACAAAACACATCCTGCACAGCCCAAAATCCTTTAAACCTTGAATCACCACAGCACATGTCTCTTGCAAGGACAAGGTTGGTGGTAGGGTCACAGATTAACAGCATCTCAAATACAGAACAAAATGGAGTCTGTTATGTCTACTTCTTTCTATATAGACACAGTAACAGGCTGATCTCTCTTTCTTTTCCCCAGATTTCCCCCTTTTCTTTTCAACAAAACCACTATTGTCATCATAGCCCCTTCTCGACGGTCGCTGTCTCTTTGGAACTGTTGGGTATACCTTCTGACTAACAGCAGACAGAACAGGTACACAAGGATTAATATGAAATTTACAACAGTGGTACTTTAGATGGTCTTAACCGAAGTGACAGGGTTAAGATTTTTGAGGCCATCAGCAACTCCTGCAATTGCCTCAGTTTCTGGTACCAACACAGAGATCACATACTTCACAAGTTAATAAAATATCACAAAGCAAGTGGAAGCAGGATGAGATCACAGGATGGCGTTAAAATTAAAATGAAAATTGCTAATGAAACTTCGGGCATGCATTGTCATTGATAACATCTTATCAGGAAACAGGGTTTGAGAGCAGACAACCTGTCTGACCAAAATTTATTAGGTGGGAATTTCCTCGTCCTAATAGGCCTGGGAGTGCTACAGGAGATCGGGACTTATTTCATCCCTTTGGCTTCAACCGTAAATGTGGCACACTTCCAAGGGGGTCGTTTATAGACCTACCCTCAGAGCGCATTCTCTTTCTCAGGGATATTCAATGATATTTCTCCTGAGAAAAAGAATTCAGCGATATTTCTCCTATTTGCTTTTAAAAAGAGGAGAAATATGGGTCTGTTCCATCCGGCCCACCAGCGGCCAGTTCAAGGTTACTTCCCTTGTTCCCTGAACATCGCTGTTATCCTGTTCTTTTTTCAAGATGCCCAGATTTCATATTGTTCAAACACACATCTTCTACAGACAATTTGTGCAATTAACGGAATCATCACAGGGTCTTGAGGTGATATATATCCTCCTCAGCTTACAAAGAAGATGATGGGATTAAGAGATTAAAGACAGACATAGGAAATTATAAAAGTATTAATTTGGGAGAAGTAATAAATGGCCATGAAATCTTCACATTTTATGTTTTTCTGCCGTTGCTTCAGCCAGTCCCTCCGTTCAAAGTCCCTGACTTCCCACAACATCCTCTCTCCCTTTCCTTCTATATAAATGTGCCATGGCGATGAAGGCTTGTTCGTTCTCTCGATTTTGACGCAGGATTCTTTGACTGGTCTGGCACACACCTTTGATACAATCATTAAAGCTGCAAGCAGCATTTTTCCTGGGGTTTGTGTCAGCTTTGTGCTAGCTAGGCTTTTTCCAGCTAGCAGTGTCAGCTTCTTTAACTGTGCCCAGGTTGGCAGCTCTGCCTTTTTGGTGCATGGCGACTTCATCTGTTCTTCTGATATCACCACTTGGTTCATCTTGCGAGCCAATGGTGCTCGATTGTGGTGTTTCCATCTCCGTGGAGGTGCTTTTCTTTGCATCTCCAATGGTTCCATTGTAGAACTTCAAATGTTTAGTGGGTATCCAAACAGGAAGCTGATTTTCTCCTGGTGAAACAAAAACAAAACCTCTTCCCCAGGTTATCACCTTCCCTATTTCCCATGTCTTATTTTTGTTGTCTTTCCACCAAATCAGTTTTCCTTCATGTGGACTGTTCTTTTTACCAGTAAGATGTTGTTCTGCAGAAGTAGTAGTCTGATTTCTATAAATGTTTAAAAAATTTAAAGTATTTAGTGCTAGATTAAGCTGCATCTGAGGAGTGGTACACTCCTTACTGTCTCCCCCTTCTTTTTGTTTAACTAACTGAGTTTTGAGTGTTCTATTAGTTCTTTCAACTATGGCCTGTCCTTGGGAATTATAAGGAATTCCTGTGTATGTGTAATTTTCCACCGATTTAAGAATTTTTGGAAAGCTTTACTACAATATCCTGGTCCATTGTCAGTTTTAATTTTTTCTGGAACTCCCATTACAGCAAAACAAGCTGATAAATGTTTTTTTAACATGGGAAGTACTTTCTCCTGTCTGGCAGGTTGCCCATATGAAATGTGAATAAGCATCAACCGTTACATGAAGATATGATAATTTTCCAAATGAAGGTACATGTGTAACATCCATTTGCAATAATGCATTAGAACACAGACCTCTGGGATTAACTCCTGCCTCTTGAGTGGGCAGGTGTAGTACTTGACACTGGGAGCAATGTTGTACAATATCTTTTGCCTGTTTCCACGTGACATTAAATTTGTTTTTTAGCCCTGCTGCATTTACATGAGTCAAAGCATGAAGTTCTTGTGCTTTTATGAATGCAGAGGATACCAGTAAGTCAGATTGTTCATTTGCTTTAGTTAAAGGTCCTGGTAAATTAGTGTGTGCTCGAATATGAGTAATATAAAATGGGAAATTCCTTTTTCGTACAGTTTGTTGTAAAAAATTGAACAGCTGGTTTAACTGATCATCCATGCTATGTTTAATTAGAGCTGTCTCAACATCCCTTGTAGCCTGTACTACATATGCAGAATCTGATATAATATTAACAGGTTGATTAAAATCTTGTAACACTGTAATGACTGCAAACAACTTTGCCCTTTGAGCCGATTGATATTGAGTTTTGATTACTCGCTCTTTTGGCTCTATGTAAGCTGCTTTTCCATTGCTGGAACCATCAGTAAATACTGTCAGAGCATTTTCTAAAGGTTCATGTCTGGTAATTTTAGGTAAAATCCAAGTAGTCAATTTTAAAAACCGGAAGACTTTTGTTTTTGGGTAATGATTATCAATAATTCTCACAAAATCAGCAAGACCAATCTGCCATGCACCAGAATTGACAAAGGCTTCTCTAAGTTGTTCCTTGGTTAAAGGAACAACTATTTTGTCTGGGTCATTACTACACAATTTTATTATTCGTAATCTTGCCTGACCAATTAATGTAGCTATTTGATGCAAGTATAATGTAAAAGTCTTAATTGTACTGTGAGGAAGGAATGACCACTCCACAAGATCAGTATTTTGAACAATGATGCCTGTTGGAGAATGTGCAGTAGCAAAAATCAAAAGTTGGAGTGGGGCTAAGGAATCTATTCTGCTTATTTGCGCTGACTGAATTTTTTCTTCAGCTAATTTAATTTCTTTTGTTGCCTCTGGGGTTAATATTCTTTTGCTATTTAAGTCTGGATATCCTCTTAGGATAGAGAACAAATTTGACATGGCATAAGTAGGAATGCCTAGAGTTGGCCGAATCCAATTAATATTGCCTAACAATTTCTGAAAGTCATTTAATGTTTTTAATGTGTCTTTTCTTATTTTTATTTTTTGTGGCTTAATTTTTCTATTTTCTATCTACATCCCTAAATAATGAAAAGGAGTAGAGGTTTGAATCTTATCAGATGCTATTGTTAGTCCTGCATTGGCAACCTCTGCTTGCAGAAATGTGTAACAGTCAATTAATTTGTCTCTTGTTTCTGTAGCACATAAAATATCATCAATATAGTGAATGATATAACAATCTGAAAATTTGTCTCTAACTGGTTGAAGGACTTGACCTACGAAAGTTTGACAAATAGTTGGACTATTAAGCATTCCCTGAGGTAATACTTTCCACTGAAACCTGGTGGCTGGTTCTTTATTATTTATGGCAGGTATAGTAAAGGTAAATTTTTCACAATCTTGCTCTGCCAGAGGAATGGTAAAAAAGCAGTCCTTTAGATCAATTATAATTAAAGGCCAGTCTTTTGAAATCATGGCCGTAGAGGGCAATCCAGGTTGGAGTGGTCCCATGGGCTGAATTACAAATACAGGAGAATTCCAGGGCGAGAATGAAGGCTCAATGTGTCCCTTTTCTAATTGTTCCTTTGCTAACAAATGTAAAGCCTCCAGTTTTTGTTTTGGTAGTGGCCACTGATTTACCCATACCAGTTTTTCGGTTTTCCAAGTTAATGGAACGGGTTTAGGAGGCTCTACAGTGGCCGCCCCTAAAAAGGATACCCTATTCCTTTTCTTGATTTTTTTCAGTCTCAGTTGGGACTTTAATGCCATTTTCATTTTTCCTAATCCCTTTCCTGGTATATATCCTATCTTAGTCATGATTTTTTGACTCGTGGGGCTGTATAATGGAGCGGGCATAATGATTTCCGCACCCCATTGTTGTAACAAATCTCGACCCCATAGATTAACAGGAATTGAAGTAATCATTGGCTGAACAGTACTTTCTTGATTATCTGGCCCTAAACAATGTAAAATCATTGTACTTTGACACACTTCTGAAGCTGTGCCTATGCTGACAATTCTTGTAACAACTTTTTGTTTAGGCCAATTTTTTGGCCACTGATTTAAAGCAACGACAGAGACATCTGCTCCAGTGTCTACCAACCCTTCAAACTGTTTTCCTTGAATAATGGCCTTAAACACAGGTCTGTTCTCAGAGACCTGACTTGCCCCATATGCAGCCTTTCCTGCCAGATAAGTGCTTCCAAACCCTCCCGTTCTTTTTATCTCACTGTTTCCAACTTTAATATAAAGTAGGAGTAATAATTGAGCAACCCTGTCTCCTGGAATGGCACTCCAAGGAATTGAGGAACTAATAACCAATTGAATTTCGCCTTTATAGTATGAATCAACCACACCAGTATGAATTTGAACTACCTTTAGATTTAAACTTGATCTTCCTAAGATTAGTCCTACAGTCCCCTCAGGCAATGGGCCCTATACCCCTGTGGGGATTTTTCGTGGAGGCTCCCCTGGAAGCAGAGAGACTGCTTCTATAGTACATAAATCTACTGCTTGTGGCAGGGGATAATTGCCGTATTGTGATAACTGGCTTATTCCCTGAGACACTTGTGACAGTGGGGGTTGTTGTTCCTGAAAACCCTGAGGAACAAAAGGCTGAATTGGGAATGCCTGTTTGTTGCGGGGCCTGAGGCTGGCCCCTCCTCTCATTTCCTGACAGTGGTTGCCCATTTTTATCAAATTTAGAACGACATTGATTACTCCAATGTTTTCCCTTTTTACATCTTGGACATAGGCCAGGTGGCTCTTTATCTGTTGTTGTAGTAGCTTGAGTAGTTACATTTTGTTTATTTGAGACTAGGCAATTCTTTTTTAGATGACCAATTTGACCAAAATTATAACATTTTCCCCCGAATGTTCTAACTTGTCCTCCTAAAGCAATTCCTATGATTGCTTGAGTCATAAGCATAGCTTTATGCATAGCTCCTCCAATTCCAACGCAGGCTTTAACATACTCTGAGATTACATCTGATCCTGCCGGAACCCTTCCTTTTAATGGCTTAATGGCTGATTGACAATCAGGATTGGCGTTTTCATATGCCATCAACTCCACTATGACATTACGGGCATTCTCATTGGTAATTGACTTTTGAGCAGCATCTTGAAGTCTTGCTACAAAATCAGGGTAGGGCTTTTTAGAGTCTTGTCTTATTGTATTGAAGGAGGGGCAGGTTGTTCCTGGGTCTTGGATTTTCTCCCAGGCCCTAAGGCAGATAGCCCTAATTTGCTCAATGGCCTCATTTGGCATTATTACTTGTTGGCTAGCAGTGCTCCAATTTTGACCTATTCCTAATAGTTGATCTGCATCTATGTTAATTGGAGGATTGGCAGTCCTATTTCTTGGGACCTGTTCTTGTGCCCCATCAATCCACCAAGTCTTAAATTGTAAAAATTGCGAGGGTAAGATTGATGATTTTGCCAGAATCTCCCAATCATAAGGAATGAGTCTATGTCCATGAGCAAAGGAATCTAATAATGTTCTCATGTAAAGAGAGTTGGGTCCATACTGTATTACTCCCTCTTTCATTTCTTTTAGCATTTTTATAGAAAAGGACTTATACCTGGCTTCAGCTACGGCAGACTCTCCATCATGGACCCCTTCTCCAGGTAGTCTTCATTCTAATATTACTGGGAATTGCCATGCCTCAATATTTCCTTGTTTTCTTGCCTCATCAATAATTTTATGTAATGCGCTATACCCTGTGTACTAGGTGGTGCTGTAGGATTAAGTCTCATGGTGGGCAGCTGAGGATATGGCACCCTCCCCTGTGGCACTGGAAACATTCCTGGCTGTCCATACAGATTTTCTGGGGGCAACTGATACTGAAGTTTGGCTGGTGGCCAGTATTGATAGGCTACTGGCGGCTGGGTCTCATTTTCTACCAGCTGATATTGTGGACACTGTATTTGGATTGGCATTGCTGTGACAGAGACTCTATCTTTTTCTATTTGATCTTCTTTTGGAGTTTGTACTTGTTTAACCTGCATTTGAGGTTGTAAAGTTACAGGCATCTGAGCTGCTGTAAGAGGAGTTGGCCATCGTGGTTTAGACTCTGATGGCTCTGCTAATTCTGGACCTTTTTCTTCTAATTTTAACGTTTCAGGATATGTCACCTCCTGTAATTGATTATCGTCAACATTTTGCATTGACCGAGCCATTACCGGCTCTGCTACACATTTACAGTGTGAATTTTCTGTTCCTTTCCGGGATTCTACCCCTACCTGTTTTTCACAATCTACTGCACAGCTTTCAGGGATATCAGAAACTGAAACATTATCTTCTGTTTGAAACGGTTCTAAAGCTACTTTAATAATGACCCAATAATTCCATACTGTAAGTGGGATGATTTTACCTTCCCTACTTGCTTGTTTTAATTCTTTGCCAATTTTGTCTCAGTCTTTTAGATCTAAAGTTCCCTGTTCTGGAAACCATGGGCAAAACTGTTCTATTGTTTGAAATAGCGTAATTAGATATTTGGTAGAGACTTTAACTCCCCCTCTTTTTAAGAGAATTTTAATAAAGCTGTGATAAGAGGCATATTTACTTTTAGTTTCCCCCATTGTTACCCTAGGTTCTTCTGAGTGCATAAGCTTACTGCAAGGCTGACTGTAGATGTACTCAGGAGTCTCTCATCGACTTGTCCTCAATGACCATGCTCAAGCATACCTTCACCTTAGAGAAAAGTACCCACGTTGGACACCAGATGAAGGGGTGGCCTTCCCCTCCACACCTGTGGGCGTTTCTCATTAGGTGGAACGACATACTTAAGAAAAGAAATGAGACACAGAGACAAAGTATAGAGAAAGAAAAAGTGGGCCCAGGGGACCAGCGCTCAGCATACGGAGGACCCACGAGGGCACCGGTCTCTGAATTCCCTTAGTATTTATTGATAATTATCTTTACCATCTTAGAAAAAAGGGAAGTGGAAGGATAATAGGATCATCGTAGGGAGAAAGTCAGCAGTAAGGCATATGAATAAAGATCTGTGTGACATGAATAAGTTTAAGGAAAAGTGCTATGCCTTGATATGCATATGCAAACGTCTTCACAAACCTTTTTAGTGCATAAAGAGCAGCATTGCCTTAGCAAGTCCCACCTTTTGCCCTAAGGCGGTTTTCTCCATTCTCAGTAAACAGAACATACAATCGGGTTTTACAC
>NW_020254136.1:0-1272 GCF_003255815.1 Theropithecus gelada
GGCTGCCCATCTCTGCTCTAACAGCACAAGAAGATGTGTTGGCCTTTGAGAGGGAGACAGACATCATCCAGAGCAGAAAACATCCCTGCCCTCAGGGAGCTTATGTTCTAGTGGAGAAGACAGACAACAAATGTGTAAATGGACTTATAAAGTCAAATATCAATGAGTGCCGATTAGACAAAAAAACAGGGAAATGTGACAGAGAGTAACCAGCCAGATGGGGTAAGATAGGGGTCAGGATTAGACAAGGTGGTCAGGAAGAGAATCCAAGGAGGTCATGTTTCAGCTTGGACATAGGTGATAGTAACAAGTCACAGGACAGTATTCCTGGCAGTGAAAACTGCCAGTCCAAAGGCCAGGGCCAAAACAAGCAAAGAGCTTAGAATGTTCTGGGAACAGGAAAAAAAAAAAAGGTCAATGTGGCATTGTCAGTCATTTGCACCAGAGCAACTCCATCTTGAATGGGTACTGGGTAAAATGAGGCTGAGACCTCCTGGGCTGCATTCCCGGATGGTTTAGGTATTCTTAGTCACAGGATGAGACAGGAGGTCGGTACATGATACAGGTTATAAAGACCTTACTAATAAAATACGTTGAAGTAAAGAACCTGCCCAAAACCCACTGAAACCAAGACGGCGACGACAGTGACCTCTGGTTGTCCTCACTACTACACTCCCACCAGTGCCATGACAGTTTACAACTGTCAACCCTAGTGTAACATATAATCAAGAAATAACCATAAAATAGGGCAACCAGCACCCATCGGGGCTGCTCTATGGAGTACCCATTCTTCATTCCTTTACTTTCCTAATGAACTTGCTTTCACTTTAGTCTATGGACTTGCCCTGAATTCTTTCCTGTGTGAGATCCGAGAACCCTCTCTTGGGGTCTGGATAAGGACCCCTTTCCAATAACAGCTTCAGCACCACGAGGGAGAGCGACCAGGGTTACGAGATTAGAGACTGTCAAAGACGAGGTCAGAGGTCTAGTAAGGAATTTGGGTTCAGTGTCAACAAAATGGGAGGCCATTAAAGGATGGTAAGCTAGAAAGTGACATGATAATAATTTTTAAAAGGTCGTTCTGGTTGCAGAGAAAAAGCAAAACTGCAGTCCCCTAGTGTCAGATCTTTCAGCTCATTAATTCATCAGAAGATTAAAGACCCCACTGTGTGCTACACTTCTAGGTGCTGGGGAGATTCAAAAACAAAGCGAAGATATTAAAACCATTCTCATGTACTTTCAATAAATATTGGCTACCTTCTATTGGCTGGG
>NW_020254137.1:0-1272 GCF_003255815.1 Theropithecus gelada
ACCAGCCAGAGACACTCCATGGTTGGTGGTCTTATCAGGAAGTTATGGTTGGTAGAGCAGGGGTTCAGTAAGTCAGTGGGTGGTGGAGCTGGACATTGTTTTAATCTTGTCCATCTCGACGCAAGTGGTTGTTTAGCTGCTAGAGAAAAAGAAAAATCTTGTGGCCCTTAGAACAGTTTATTCTTTAGGCGTAGGGTTAGTGACTTCACCCTTGCCTGGCATGGCCTTAAGTCCTGTTTATAATTTGGTGTTTTGTTGCCACAGAGTCTGTTCTGTCAGTCTTCTGATCTCTATGTTAACATTAATGTTGGTCTAAACCCCAAAAGGCAAGGGGTATAATGAGGCGTGTCTGACTTCCCACCCCATTATGACTAAAACTAAATTTTTAAGATTTCCCTGAGGTCCCCTTGGCCAAGACGGGGTCCATTCATTTGGTGGGGGCTTAGGATTTTAAAGTTGGCAGTGTCTAGGTCAAGGGTTTTGGTTTGCCTGCTTGTTTGCTGTGCCTGTGATGTGCAATTGCCCTACTCCTATTTGATGGAAAGGCCACCTTTCCTCCCAGGAGTTGCTTTCGCATGCTTGTCAAAACCCAGCTGGGTACATTTGTTTTCTCTTTTCTGTTCTGTAGATCATCTCCCTCTGTCCATACCACACGGTCTTTACTAGCTATTTAATGTGCTGAAATAGGGGTAACTCAATTCTTGTTTTAAATTCTTCATTTAACATTTCATCATCAACATTTATCTCATCTAAAACAAAACAAAACAAATTCACACAGTGTACGGTGTGGATATACTGGAGTTTATTTAACCCGGCCCCTCTTAAGGAATGGCTATCATCCCCTACCCCAGTTTTTTTGTTATTATAGTAAATAATGCTGAAATCTTTTCAAACGATTTTTAAAGTTTATTTTTAATTGACAAATCATAATTGTATATATTTATGGGATACAATGTGATGTTTTGATATACATATACATTGGTGGAACAATTACTTTAAGTTAATTAAGATATCCATCACCAACTCATCTATTTTTTGTGGTAAGAGTATTTAAAATCTACTATTTTAGGAATTTTGACATACAAAACGCATTAACTACAGTCACCGTGTCATGTGGATCACTAAAACATATTCCTCTTGTCTAACTGAATCCTTGTACCCGTTGACCAACATCTCCCCCCTCCTGCCCTTCCCCCGGCCTCAGGTAGCCACCGTTCTACTCTCCGTTTCTATGAGTTCAGCTATTTTCAGATTCCACATACAGGAGAGACC
>NW_020254138.1:0-1272 GCF_003255815.1 Theropithecus gelada
ACATATATATGGAAATTACACAACTCACTTGAGCATGTTCATGTTCAGGGGTTGTAAGACTTAATATTGTGAAGATGTTCATGCTGCCTAGTGGGCTACAGATTCAATGCAATCCCTTTGCAATTAACAAGTTGTTTTTTTTTTTTTTTAGAAACAGAAAAACCAACCAACAAATTATATGGACTCTCAAGGGACAATAAAGAGCCCAAAAATGTTTTAAAAAAGAAACAATGTTAGTGACCTCACCTTTTCTAATTTCAAAGTGTTATGCCCAGACTGTTTGTTCCCCAAAGAAGACCACCAGAGTCCAGAGTCAAAGCCAAGCGGCAAGGATCTTTACTACAAGTTCGAACCTGGTCCCTCCTTTACACAGTATACAAGAGGGCCCCGATCAATGCAAGTGTTTGCTTTTTATAGCCCGAAAGTTGCAGGGGAACAAAGAAATTCTTTTGGCTCCGGCGCTTTCAGTAACCTTGAACGGCTGTCTCCTTATCGGAGACTTTCCAGGTGGTGTTTGTACTGGGCTCAGGGAGTTTCGAGCCCGGGGGCTGAGGAATATGCCCAGCTCCTTTCAAAAGCACATTACAAAGCTACAGTAATAAAAACAGTTTGATTCTGGCATAAAGACAGACAAGTTTTCCAATAAAACACAGTGTAGCACAAATGCAAACCTCGTACATATGGGTAAATAGTAATTTGAACACCTATATTCATTGAAACATTATTCACAAAAGTGTCGGGAGAACCCACTCCTGATGGTTACATAGGTTCTTTTCTATTTCCTAGGTGTCTCGGCTGGTTTGAGAAATAAAGGGACAGAGCACAAGAGAGAGAAATTTAAAGCTGGGTGTCTGGGGGAGACATCACATGTCGGCAGGATCCGTGATGTTCCCCAAGCCAAAAAACCAGCAGGTTTTTATCAGCAATTTTCAAAAGGGGAGGGAGTGCATGAATAGGGTGAGTTACAGAGATCACATACTTCACGAGGTAATAAAATACCACAAAGCAAATGGAGTCAGGGTGAGATCACAGGACCACCAGATGGGGCAAAATTAAAATTGCTAATGAAGTTTCAGGCACGCATTATCATTGATAACATCTTATCAGGAAACAGGGTTTGAGAGCAGACAACCTGACTAACCAAAATTTATTAGGTAGGAATTTTTCTTCTCTTAATAAGCGTGGGAGTGCTACAGGAGACCTGGGCTTATTTCATCCCTTCAGCTTCGACCCTAAATGGTGGCACACCTTAAAGGGGCCATCTATAAATCT
>NW_020254139.1:0-1271 GCF_003255815.1 Theropithecus gelada
ACAGCTTTCCCCTCAAGAAGCCTTTCGCTAAGACAGTTCTGGTGGAATTGGCAAAGTGATATTTCGAAGCCCATAGAGGGCTATGGTGAAAAAGGAGATATCCTCAGATGAAATCTGGAAAGAAGCTTTCTGAGAATCTGCTTAGTGTTTTGTTAATTCATCTCACAGAGTTACATCTGTATTTCGTGCATCTCTTTGCTAGCCTTATTTCTGTGGAATCTGAGAACAGATATTTCGGATCCCTCTGAAGACTATAGAGCCAAAGGAAATATCCTCCGATAACAAAGAGAAAAAAGCTTTCTCAGAAACTTCTTTGTGTTCTGTGAAATCATGTCCCAGAGTTACAGCATTCCCCGCAAGAAGCCTTTCGCTAAGAGAGTTCATTTGGAATTGGCAAAGTGATATTTGGAAGCCCATAGACGGCTATGGTGAACAAGGAAATATCCTCAGATGAAATCTGGAAAGAAGCTTTCTGAGAAACTGCTTAGTGTTCTGTTACTTCATCTCACAGGGTTACATCTGTATTTCGTGCATGTCTTTGCTAGCCCTATTTCTGTGGAATCTGAGAATAGATATTTCGGATCCCTTTGAAGACTATAGGGCCAAAGGGAATATCCTCCGATTACAAAGGGAAAGAAGCTTTCTGAGAAACTTCTTTGTGTTCTGTGAAATCATCTCACAGAGTTACAGATTTCCCCTCAAGAACCCTTTCGCTAAGACAGTTCTTGTGGAATAGCCAAAGTGATGTTTGAAAGCCCATAGAGGGCTACGGTGAAAAAGGAAATATCCTCAGATGAATTCTGGAAAGAAGCTTTCTGAGAAAATTCTTAGTGTTGTGTTAATTTATCTCACAGTGTTACATCTGTATTTCTTGGATCTCTTTGCTAGCCTTATTTCTGTGGAATCTGAGAATAGATATTTCGGATCCCTTTGAAGACTATAGGGCCAAAGGAAATATCCTCCGATAACAACGAGAAAGAAGCTTTCCGAGAAACTACTTTGTTTTCTGTGAAATCATCCCACAGAGTTACAGCTTTCCCCTCAAGAAGCCTTTTGCTAAGACAGTTCTTCTGGAATTGGCAAAGTGATATTTGGAAGCCCATAGAGGGCTATGGTGAAAAAGGAAATATCCTCAGATGAAATCTGGAAAAAAGCTTTCTCAGAAACTACTTAGTGTTCTGTTAATTCATATTGCAGAGTTACATCTGTATTTCGTAGATCTCCTTGCTAGCCTTATTTGTGTGGAATCTGAGAACAGATATTTCGGATCC
>NW_020254140.1:0-1271 GCF_003255815.1 Theropithecus gelada
TGGGAGGATATTTCCTTTGGCCCTATAGTCTTCAAAGGGATCCGAAATATATGTTCTCAGATTCCACAGAAATAAGGCTAGCAAAGAGATCCATGAAACACCAATGTAACGCTGTGAGTGGAAGTCACACATCACAGAGCAGTTTCTCAGAAAGCTTCTTTCCAGATTTCATCTGAGGATATTTCCTTTTTCACCGTAGCCCTCTATGGGCTTCCAAGTATCACTTTGCCAATTCCACAAGAACTGTCTTAGCGCAAGGCTTCTTGAGGGGATAGCTGTAACTCTGTGAGATGATTTCACAGAACACAAAGAAGTTTCTCAGAAAGCTTCTTTCTCTTTGTTATCAGAGGATATTTCCTTTGGCCCTGTAGTCTTCGAAGGGATCCGAAATATCTGTTCTAAGATTCCACAGAAATAAGGCTAGCAAAGAGATCCATGAAATACCGATGTAACTCTGTGAGTGGAAGTCACACATCACAGATCAGTTTCTCAGAAAGCTTCTTTCCAGATTTCATCTGAGGATATTTCCTTTTTGACCATAGCCCTCTATGGGCTTCCAAATATCACTTTGCAATTTCCACAAGAACTGTCTCAGCGAAAGGCTTCTGGAGGGGAAAGCTGTAACTCTCTGGGATGATTTAATAGAACACAAAGAGGTTTCTCAGAAAGCTTCTTTCTCTTTGTTATCGGAGGATATTTCCTTTGGCCGTATAGTCGTAAAAGGGATCCGAAATATCTGTTCTCAGATTCCACAGAAATAAGGCTAGCAAAGAGATCCACGAAATACACATGTAACTCTGTGAAGGGAAGTCACACATCACAGAGCAGTTTCTCAGAAAGCTTCTTTCATATTTCATGTGAGGATATTTCCTTTTTCACCATAGCCCTAATGGGCATCCAAATATCACTTTCCCAATTCCACAAGAACTGTCTTAGCGAAAGGCTTCTTGAGGGGAAAGCTGTAACTCTGTGAGATGATTTCATAGAACACAAAGAACTTTCTCAGAAAGCTTCTTTCTCTTTCTCATCGGAGGATATTTCCTTTGGCCCTATAGTCTTCAAAAGGATCCGAAATATCTGTTCTCAGATTAAACAGAAATAAGGCTAGCAAAGAGATCCTCGAAATACAGATCTAAGTCTGTGAGGTGAATTAACAGAACACCAAGTAGTTTCCCAGAATGTTTCTTTCCAAATGTAATCTGAGGATATTTCCTTTTTCAACAAAGCACTCTCCGGGCTTCCAAATATCACTTTGCCAATTCCATAAGAAC
>NW_020254141.1:0-1271 GCF_003255815.1 Theropithecus gelada
ATCCGAAATATCTGTTCTCAGATTCCACAGAAATAAGGCTAGCAAAGAGATGCACGAAATACACATGTAACTCTCTGAGATGAATTAACACAACACTAAGCAGTTTCTCAGAAAGCTTCTTTCCAGATTTCATCTGAGGATATTTGCTTTTTCACCATAGCCCTCTAAGGGCTTCCAAATATCACTTTGCCAATTTCACAAGGACTGTCTTAGCGAAAGGCTTCTTGAGGGGTAAGCTGTAACTCTGTGAGGTGATTCCACAGAACACAAAGAAGTTTCTCAGAAAGCCTCTTCCTCTTTGTTATCCGAGGATATTTGCTTTCGCCCTATAGTCTTCAAAGGGATCCGAAATATCTGTTCTCAGATTCCACAGAAATAAGGCTAGCAAAGAGATCCACGAAATACAGATGTAACTCTTTGAGTGGAAGTCAAAAATCACAGAGCAGTTTCTCAGAAAGCCTCTTTCCAGATTTCATCTGAGGATATTTGTTTTTTCACCATAGCTCTCTATGGGCTTCCAAATATCACTTTTCCAATTCCACAAGAACTGTCTTAACGAAAGTCTTCTTGAGGGGAAAGCTGTAACTCTGTGCGATGATTTCACAGAACACAAAGAAGTTTCTCAGAAAGCTTCTTTCTCTTTGTTATCGGGGGATATGTCCTTTGGCCCTTTAGTCTTCAAAGGGATCCGAAATATCTGTTCTCAGATTCCACAGAAATAAGGCTAGCAAAGAGATCCACGAAATACAGAAGTAACTCTGTGAGATGAATTAACAGAACACTAAGCAGTTTCTCCGAAAGCTTCTTTCCAGATTTCATTTGAGGATATTTCTTTTTTCGCCATTGCCCTCTATGGGCTTCCAGATATCACTTTGCCAATTCCACAAGAGCAGTCTTAGCGAAAGGCTTCTTGAGGGGAAAGCTGTAACTCTGTGAGATGATTTCACAGAACACAAAGTCTTGTCTCAGAAAGCTTCTTTCTCTTTGTTATCGGAGGATATGTACTTTGGCCCTATAGTCTTCAAAGGGATCCGAAATATGTGTTCTAAGATTCCACAGAAATAAGGCTACCAAAGAGATCCACGAAATACAGATGTAACTCTGTGAGATGAATTAACAGAACACTAAGCAGTTTCTCAGAAAGCTTCTTTCCAAATTTCATCTTAGGATATTTGCTTTTTCACCATAGCCCTCTATGGGCTTCCAAATATCACTTTTCCAATTCCTCAAGAAGCCTTTCGCTGAGACAGTTCTTGTGGAATTGGAAAAGT
>NW_020254142.1:0-1271 GCF_003255815.1 Theropithecus gelada
GCATACTCCTATTCACCGTTCTCAACTACTCATAAATGCCCTGCTTGCGTTTACACTGCCGGTTTACACCCTTTCTCCAAGCCATCACAGCTGATATCTCCTAGTGCTGTCCCAAACCGCCACTCTGAACTCTCTCTTAAAGTAAATAAATAGTCTTTGCTGGCAAGGCTATGCTGAGCCGCCTTAAGCACTCTCTAATTAGATGTTCTAGGTCCTCCCAATTCTTAGTCCTTCAGTACCTGTTTTTTCTCCTTCTCTTACCTTGTGTCTTCCGTTTAGTTTTTTAATTCATGCAAAACCGCATCCAGGCCATCACCAATCATTCAATACGACCAAAGTTTCTTCTAACGACCCCACAATATCACCCCTTACCACAAAATCTTCCTTCAGCTTAATCTCTCCCACTCTAGCTTCCCACGCTGCCCTTAATCCCGCTTGAAGCAGCCTGAGAAACATCGCCCATTCTCTCTCCATACCACCCCCCAAAAATTTTCGCTGCCCCAACACTTCACACTATTTTATTTTATTTTTCTTATTAATATAAGAAGGCAGGAATGTCAGGCCTCTGAGCCCAAGCCAAGCCATCCCATCCCCTGTGACTTGCAGGTATATGCCCAGATGGCCTGAAGTAACTGAAGAATCACAAAAGAAGTGCAAATCCCCTGCCTCGCCTTAACCGATGACATTCCACCACAAAAGAAGTGAAAATGGCCAGTCCTTGCCTTAAGTGATGATATTATCTTGTGAAATTCCTTTTCCTGGCTCATCCTGGCTCAAAAAGCTCCCCCACTGAGCACCTTGTAACCCCCACTCCTGCCTGCCGGAGAACAACACCCCTTTGACTGTAATTTTCCTTTACCTACCCAAATCCTATAAAACAGCCCCACCCTTATCTCCCTTCGCTGACTCTTTTCGGACTCAGCCCGCCTGCACCCAGGTGAAATAAACAGCCATGTTGCTCACACAAAGTCTGTTTGGTGGTCTCTTCACACGGACGTGCATGACAGCCACCTTCATCAATGATCTTAGCCAGATCTTCTGGATAACTTACTGCAGCTTCTACATCAGAACTTGCAGCTTCATCTTGCACTATTATATCATAGAGATGGCTTCCTTCCTTAAACCTCATGAACCAACTTATGCTGACTTCAGACTTTTCTTCTGCAGCTTCCTCATCTCTCTCAGCCTTCATAAAATTGAAGAGAATTAGGGCCTTGCTAAGGATTAGGCTTTGGCTTAAGGGAAAGTTGTGGTTGGCTTGATCTTCTATC
>NW_020254143.1:0-1271 GCF_003255815.1 Theropithecus gelada
TCTAGTTTTACCTTGCACTTTTTTTTTTTTTTTTTTTTTTTTTTTTTGAGACAGGGTCTCCTTCTGTTGCCCAGGCTGGAGTGCAGTGCAGTGGTGCAATCCTGGCTCACTGCAACCTCCGCCTCCCAGGTTCAAACGACCCTCCTGCCTCAGCCTCCTGAGTAGCTGAGATTACAGGCGCCCACCACCATGCCCAGCTAATTTTTGTATTTTTAGTAGAAACAGGGTTTTGCCATGTTGGCCAGGCTGGTCTCACACTCCTGACCTCAAGTGATCCACCTGCCTCGGCCTCCCAAAGTGCTAGTATTATAGGCGTGAGCCACCGTGCCTGGCCAAATATTGATTCTTAACAACAGAGACAGTTAGGTCTGTGGTCCTTTCCATCCTCCCCTCCCCTCCTTTCCTTTCCTTTTTTGAGACAGGATGTCACTCTGTCATCTAGGCTGCAGTCCAGTGGGGCAATCCTAGCTCACTGCCACCTTGAGCTTCTGGGCTCAAGTGATCCTCCTACCTCAGCCTCCTGAGTAGCTGGGACTGTGAGCACTCACCATCATGCCTGGCTTTTTTTTGTTTTTTTTTTTTTTTTTTTTTGAGACGGAGTCTCGCTCTGTTGCCCAGGCTGGTCTCTCCTGGCCTCAAGCAATCCTCCCACCTCAGCCTCCCAAAGCACTGGAATTTTAAGAATGAGCCACCATGTCTGGCCTGCCTGTGACTTCTATGAAGACTTTTTTCATTTTTCTAATTTAGGACCAAGATTATAAATAATACAATCATCTTTAAAAGACTGCTCCATCACCCACCCTAGGGACCATTCTGTTCTCATTGAAACTAAAGAGAACCAGCCAAGCAAGGTGGCTCATGCCTGTAATCCCAGCACTTTGGGAGGCTGAGGCAGGCAGAACACCTGAGGTCAGGAGTTCAAGACCAGCCTGGCCAACATGGTGAAACCCCATCTCTACTAAAAATACAAAAATTAGCCAGGCGCGGTGGTGCGCACCTATAATCCCAGCTACTCGGGAGGCTGAGGCATGAAAATATCTTGAACCAGGAGGCGGAGGTTACAGTGAGCCGAGATCACACCACTGCAGTCCAGCGTGAGCAGGAGAGGCTCCATCAAAAAAAAAGGAAACAAAGAAGGAAGGAAGGAAGGAAGAAAGGAAGGAAGGAAGGAAGGAAGGAAGGAAGGAAGGAAGGAAGGAAGGAAGGAAGGAAGGAAATATAACCTAACACACAAGGAACCACAGCACCATCATCCCCCATACTCTTCAGCC
>NW_020254144.1:0-1271 GCF_003255815.1 Theropithecus gelada
CACTTTCCCAATTCCACAAGAATTGTCTTAGCAAAAGTCTTCTTGAGCGGAAAGCTGTACCTCTGTGAGAGGACTTCACAGAATACAAAGAAGTTTCTCGCAAAGCTTCTTTCTCTTTGTTATGGGAGGATATTTCCTTTGGCCCTATAGTCTTCAAAGGGATCCGAAATATCTGTTCTCAGATTCCACAGAAATAAGGCTACCAAAGATATCCACGAAACACAGATGTAACTCTGTGAGATGAATTAACAGAACACTAAGCAGCTTCTCAGAAAGATTCTTTCCAAATTTCATCTGAGGATATTTCCTTTTTCACCATAGCCCTCTATGGGCTTCCAAATATCACTTTGCCAATTCCACAAGAACTGTCTTAGCGAAAGGCTTCTTGAGGTCAAAGATGTAACTCTGTGAGAGGATTTCACAGAACACAAAGAAGTTTCTCAGAAAGCTTCTTTCTCTTTCTTAGGGGAGGATATTTCCTTTGGCCCTATAGTCTTCAAAGGGATCCGAAATATCTGTTCTCAGATTCCACAGAAATAAGGCTAGCAAAGAGATCCACGAAGCAGAGATGTAATTCTGTGAGATGAATTAACAGAACACTAAGCAGTTTCTCAGAAAGATTCTTTCCAGATTTCATCTGAGGATATTTCCTTTCACACCATAGCCCTCTACGGCCTTCCAAATATCACTTTGCCAATTCCACAAGAACTGTCTTAGCGAAAGGCTTCTTGAGGGGAAAGCTGTAACTCTGGGAGATGATTTCACAGAACACAAAGAAGTTTCTCAGAAAGATTCTTTCTCTTTGTAATGGGAGGATATGTCCTTTGGCCGTATAGTCTTCAAATGGATCCGAAATATCTGTTCTCAGATTCCCCAGAAATAAGGCTAGCAAGGAGATCCACGAAATACAGATGTAACACTGTGAGATGAATTAACAGAACACTAAGCAGTTTCTCAGAAAGCTTCTTTCCATATTTCATCTGAGGATATTTCCTTTTTCACCATAGCCCTCTATGGGCTTCCAACTATCACTTTGCCAATTCCACAAAAACTGTCTTAGGGAAAGGCTTCTTCAAGGGAAAGCTGTAACTCTATGACATGATTTCACAGAACACAAAGAAGTTTCTCAGAAAGCTTCTTTCTCTCTGTTATCGGAGGATATGTCCTTTGGCCCTATAGTCTTCAAATGGATGCGAATTATCTGTTCTCACATTGCACAGAAATAAGGCTAGCGAAGAGATCCACGAAATATAGATGTAACTCTGTGAGAT
>NW_020254145.1:0-549 GCF_003255815.1 Theropithecus gelada
TTTCCTTTGGCCCTTTAGTCTTCAAAGGGTTCCGAAATATCTGTTCTTAGATTCCACAGAAATAAGGTAGCAAAGAGATCCACGAAATACAGATGTAACTCTCTGAGTGGAAGTCACACATCACAGAGCTGTTTCTCAGAAAGCTTCTTTCCAGATTTTATCTGAGGATATTTCCTTTTTCACCATAGCCCTCCATGGGCTTACAAAGATAACTTTTCCAATTCCTCAAGAACTGTCTTAGCGACAGGCTTCTTGAGGGGAAAGCTGTAACTCTGTGAGATGATTTCACAGAACACAAAGAAGTTTCCCGGAAAACTTCTTTCTCTTTGTTATCGGAGGATATTTCCTTTGGCCCTATAGTCTTCAAAGAGATCCGAAATATCTGTTCTCAGATTCCACAGAAATAAGGCTAGCAAAGAGATCCACGCAATACAGATGTAACTCTGTGAGATGAATTAACGGAACACTAAGCAGTTTCTCAGAAAGCTTCTTTCCAGATTTCATCTGAGGTTATTTCCTTTTTCACCATAGAGGGCTATGGTGAAAAAG
>NW_020254145.1:606-1271 GCF_003255815.1 Theropithecus gelada
GAACACTAAGCAGTTTCTCAGAAAGCTTCTTTCCAGATTTCATCTGAGGTTATTTCCTTTTTCACCATAGCCCTCTATGGGCTTCCAAATATCACTTTGCCAATCCCAAAAGAACTGTCTTAGGGAAAGGCTTCTTGAGGGGAAAGCTGTAACTCTGTGAGATGATTTCACAGAACACAAAGAAGTTTCTCAGAAAGCTTCTTTCTCTTTGTTATGGGGGGATACTTCCTTTGGCCCTGTATTCTTCAAAGGGATCCGAAATATCTGTTCTCCGATTCTACAGAAATAAGGCTAGCAAAGAGATCCACGAAATACAGATGTAACTCTGTGAGTGGAAGTCCCAAATCACAGAGCAGTTTCTTAGAAAGCTTCTTTCCAGATTTCATCTGAGGATATTTCCTTTTTCACCATAGCTCTCTATGGGCTTCCAAATATCACATTGCCAATTTCATAAGAACTGTCTTAGCGAAAGACTTCTTGAGGGGAAAGCTGTAACTCTGTGAGATGATTTCACAGAACACAAACAAGTTTCTCAGAAAGCGTCTTTCTCTTTGTTATAGGAGGATATTTCCTTTGGCCCTATAGTCTTCAAAGGGATCCGAAATATCTGTTCTCAGATTCCAGAAAAATAAGGCTAGCAAAGAGATCCACGAAATACAGATGTA
>NW_020254146.1:0-7546 GCF_003255815.1 Theropithecus gelada
GGGCCTTTAATCATTAATTATTATTTGCTATGGCCGGGGTGCGCAGCTCCGGACAGGTCCCCCTTTTTATTATTTTATGATAAGAAATGACCCCTCGGGAACTGCGCCTGTCTTAGGTTGGGTCATCTCATCCCCATCTTCTAGGCCCGTCATGGGATAAGGCAGCAGCAAGGGCGGCCCTCCTGTCTTAGGCTCCGATGGGGATAGTGTCCTCTTACCCGTCATTGACTGTCCAGTTCAGCACACAGGGGAGGTGGCCTTATTAAGGTAAATAAGACTCACCATTTTCCGTCATCTCAAGGCGATGATAATGGACCTGTATAGGCTTGGCCTGGAAGGCCTCGATTTGTTGTCTAACAAACGCCATAAGCTTATTAAGGATTATAGGCCCGAGAGTGAGAAAAAGTAGAAGAGTAAGTAAAGGACCAAGGAATGGCAGGAGATAGGGGAGAAGTCCATCGAGTCCAGTCCACAAGGGATTGGCGGCCAGGCCTTTTCTGCGCTTTTCTAGTTCTTCTTGTAATGTCTTTATCTTATCTCTGACGATTCCGGATTTGTTGGCGTAAAAACAGCACTTTTCCTGTAAAGCCAAACAGATCCCTCCCTGTTCTGCCGTTAGCAAATCTAGACCTCTTCTATTTTGGAGAACTACTTCTGCTAATGAATCTACTTGATCTTGTAAATCTTGTATAGTACTGGATAAGGTCTGTACATCCGAAATTAATTGATTGGATAATTTGGTATATTGGGTTAGTGAGACTCCTAGGCCTGTGGCTCCTGTAGTAAAAGCAGTGGTGATTCCTAGTCCGGCCAACAAGGGAATAAATTGTACGGCTCGTTTTGGTCTATAAATAAAATGTTCGATAGTGGGGATGGGGATAGGTTCATCTCCAGGGATGATATCAATGTCGGGGAGAAGAGTGGCCAGAACACAAAGCCCTGTCCAATTTGTAGGTAGATAAGTATATGCCATGTTGTTTCCACAGACGAAAACCGAGCCATTTACAGCACACAAAGAGTTAGTGGCATTGATTATGGAGGCACAGTTGTCAAACACAACATAGCCTAGATCAATTTCTTTCGTGTTATTATATGACGGTGAAAAGAGACAAGAGGAATTAGAAAACGTCATCGGTTGAACTAAGAGGGGAGAGATAATAGGACAGGAATTATTGACCAAGGATTCATTTGAGTAATTGACATAGGACGACAAAAGTTTAGGTATAGCTAGAGGAATAGGGGGGCCCATTTTAAGACAAAGCCAACAATCGTGGGCTAGGCTTGTATTGGACATTGGAAGTAAATTGTAAGTAGCATTGAGGATATCAAAAGTTTGAGCATCGAGCCTAAAATTATCTCTAATCTCAGGCAGGGCTAAGGGGTGATATTGAAGTTCAGGATATAGAGCTTTATGAATCTCTTCTAATTTTCTCTGGACGGTTTTAATTCTTGCAGTATCTAATGGGCCTCCTCCATCAGAAATGTGAATGGGAGCGGTAGTGCTCCAACAAACAGGCTTTCCTTTTTGGCCATTACAAGGAGATTGTACAAGTTTATTAGTGGATCCTAATACTTGTACGTCATTGGTACCTCCAGTTTGTGTTTTTAGTAACGTGGCCGTATAGTATGTCTTATTGCCTAATTGCATTGTTGATAGGAGGTATAACAGGAACTATGTATAGAAGATTGAAAAGAGCTACAAGGGCATTCTGGGAGCGGCCCGCTAGGTGAGGTGTCTCTTGGGGTAGACTTACATTTCCATAACTGGTTTGGCATTAGGTAAGCTGTCTTGCCCGAGCAAGTCACCTGGGTGATTCTGTCTGACGGAGGTTCAGATATTTGTCCTCCGCTGCAGTCACAAGGCTGGCCGTATTGTTTTCGTATTAATTCTCTCGCTTTACGAGGGTCACCAAAACCTGCATAGACTGTCACTATGCTATATAGAGCGATTATTTTCCAAAGGAATCTCATTTTAGGCTTCATTTTCTGAAAAACAAAAAGGAAGAAACTTCTCAGGGAGATTTATCTTCCCTGGACTGACAATGGTTATGATTTATTTGTCTTACCAATCTTTCAGGCAGCCATCTGGCTGCATCATTTTTTTGCGAGAAGATGCATACTGAGCCTCTTCCCCAAATTAAAACTGGATCGGGGCCATGCCATGAATTATCAAGTGGATCTTTCCATTTTACCATTGCGAACTGTTTTTGAGATTCAGGATGCCAGAAACGGTCGGCAGCCGATTTTCCATGACTGTCCAAATTTAAAAAATTAAGGACAAACAGGGCATGATTGAGTATGTTTCTGGGGGTACCCTTCACGGGGTACCAGCTCCCCCCTTTTAATTTTGTGATAACAGTTTTTAATGACAGATGGGCTCTTTCTACTATACCTTGTCCTTGGGGATTGTAGGGAATGCCTGTGGTATGTTTAATTTGTAGGGTATTACAGAATTGTAAAAAGGCTTTGGCTATATAACCAGGGCCATTATCTGTTTTGATTTGTTTGGGTATTCCTAAGATAGAAAAGCAGTGTAATAAATGAGCTATGACATGTTTGGTGGCCTCTACTGTTTGGACAGTTGCAATAATGAACCCACTATAGGTGTCTATGCATACATGGATATATTTTAATTGACCGAATTCTGAGTGGTGAGTAACGTCCATTTGCCAGATTTCGTTGGGGATGAGTCCTCGGGGGTTAACTCCTAAATGGGGAACAGGTAAATACGTTATGCAGTTGGCGCATTGTTTAACTATTTGTCGAGCTTGTTCTCTGGTAAGTTTAAACATGAGCCTTAAGGTTTGGGCGTTTAAATGATGTAAGGCGTGTGCTTTTTGTGCTTGTTGTAAATTGTCTACAGTGACTGTGGCTATGGTTTTTGTTGCCGTGTCGGCTGTTGCGTTACCTTGTGTTAAAGGTCCCGGTAATCCTGAATGTGCTCTAATATGCCCAAGGAAAAAGGGAGTAGTCCTTTTTTGAATAAGTTGTTGACATTGTAAAAATAGGTTAGCTGTGTCTGAAATATGTTTAATTTGAGGCACGGTCTCTAAGAGGGGTATTGAATGAGCCAGGTAGGCGCTGCCTGTGTAAATGTTAAGTGGCTGACAAGGAAAAGCTGATAATGCTGCAATTATAGCTTGCAATTCGACCAGCTGAGCTGATGTATAAGTGGTCTGGAATTTAACGATTACATTATTGTAGGTGTAAGCGGCAAGCCCTGTGGAAGATCCATCAGTGAAAATTAGTAATGCGTCATTGAGAGGTTCTTTACTGGTAATATGGGGAAACACAAACGCATGAAGTTTGCAAAATTGAATGAGTTTGTTAGGTGGGTAATGGTTGTCAATTTTGCCAGTGTAAGAAGCGCAAGCAATTGGCCAGGCTTCCGTATTTTGTAACAGCCAATGGATGTGTGATTGAGTGTAGGGCTGTATAATGGTAGAGGGTTCTATTCCAAAGTATTTTCTACTGTTTTCTCTTCCCAAGATAATTAGATCAGCTATTGCATCATAATAAGGCAACAAAACCTTTTTAGGGGAGGAGGGTAGGTGTACCCACATAATGGGATTGTTCTGCCAGAATAAGCCAGTAGGGGTTATTGTTGTGTTAAAAATAATGAATATTAATGGCTGAGAATAATCAATACTGGTAACAAATTGTGCTGCAATGGCATGCTCTACCTGTTGGAGTGCTATTAATGCTTCTTTGGTAATGGACCTGGGAGATTTTGGATTAGAGTCTCCTTTTAATGTATCGAAAAGAGGTTTTAACTCTCCTGTAGTGAGCTTTAAATACGGCCGAAGCCAATTTATGTCTCCCAGTAATTTTTGGAAATCATTTAAAGTTTTTAAATGATCACGACGTATAACGGCCTTTTGATTAACGACTTTGGGTCCATTAATTTGGAAACCAAGATAGGTGTATGGATCTTGTAATTGTACCTTTTCTGGGGCTATTTGTAGTCCGGCTGCTGTTAACTCTTGTTTGAGTTGGGCAAAACACTGTAAGACTTGTTCGCCAATTTCTCCTGCTATTAAAATATCATCCATATAATGTATAATATACATTTGTGTCCATGTTTTTCTGACTGGCTCTATAGCAGCAGCTACATATTTTTGACACAAGGTAGGACTATTGGCCATACCCTGAGGTAAGACTTTCCATTGATAGCGCTTCATTGGTTGCTTAAAATTTGTAGATGGAAGACTAAAGGCAAATCTTTTTTGGTCAGCAGGGTGAAGGGGAATTGTAAAAAAGCAATCTTTAAGGTCAATAATGATTTTAAAATATTTTTGAGGAATCGCAACCGGTGAAGGCAATCCTGGTTGTAAGGCACCCATAAGGACCATAGTGATATTTACTGCTCTTAAATCTTGTAAGAGTCTCCATTTACCAGACTTCTTTTTAATAACAAAAATAGGTATATTCCAAGGAGAATTACTTTCTACAATATGTCCTGCTTCCAGTTGTTCCTGCACTAACTGTTGGGCGGCACTTAATTTATCATTGAGTAAAGGCCACTGATCAACCCAAACGGGCTCATCTGACTTCCAAGTAATGGGGTCAGCGCACCTTTGGGGTGCAGGTATGTCAGTGACCTGAGCTAAAAATTTCCAAACCCCTTTTTATCAAGTTGTCCTGAAACCAGTATAGGCTGTGGGATACCGTTTTCTCCTTTTCCAAGACCTTTACCAGGGGTGTATCCTTGAGTTAACATTTGTGCAGTAACTATATCATCTGGACTACACATTATAATTTTCATTTGAGCGAGCAGATCTCGCCCCCACAGGTTAACAGGTAGGTAAGGGATGACAAATGGCTTAATGAGGCCTGAATTGCTTTCTTTATCTGTCCATGTTAGGTATTTAGAACTTTGTTTAGGATTACTGCTTTGTCCAATTCCTCTCAAGTGAGTTAAAGTCTCTGTGGTAGGCCAATGAGAGGGCCAATCTTCTTGTTTAATGATAGTTACATCGGCCCCTGTGTCTATTAGCCCAGTGAATGCCTTCCCGTCTAACCATAAGGTTAGAGAGGGTTTTTGATTTGTAATTGGTTGCACCCAATATATATCTGATGATCCGAAACCTTTTATATTTCTATTAGAGTGTTGGATATTATTATCTGTTTTAACTAAAGGTAGCAGGATTAACTGAGCTATTCTAACTCCTTGAGGGACAGTAATAATATTATCAATAGCTCTGGCCATAATTTTAATTTCTCCCTCATAATCATTATCGATAACTCCAGGGAGGACTTGTAAGCCTCTCATGGTGACACTACTTCTTCCTAAAAGTAGCCCAAAAGTGTTAGGTGGTAAGGGTCCATATATTCCAGTATTTAAGGTTTGTGGTCCCATTTCAGGTGTTAGTACTGTGTGGGAGGTGGAACTGAGGTCCAGTCCTGCACTTCCTGGGGTTGCTCTACTAAGCTTTGAAATGGATTGCTGTTGCTGGCTGGAACAAAGCTGACTGCCCCATATGCTTGTTTCGGGGCCTGGGGCTGGCCCCTCATCCCGTTTCCCTGCCTGGGAGATAAAGGATTTCCTTGACTGTCAGTTTTAGATTTACATTCGTTTGCCCAGTGCCTTCCTCTTTTACACCTTGGGCAAAGGCCTGGGATTTTCGCTTCTGGATTTTTATTTTGGTTTTCATGGCAATCTTTTGCAAAGTGTCCCCTTTTACCGCACCTAAAACATCCCCCTTTATCTTTACCTTTGTTAATGAGGAAGTCTCTTACTGTTTGGCCGCTAAAGGCGGCGGCCATTGCTAGGCCTTGTTGATATGAGGGCCCAATATCTGAACAAAGGCGAATGTATCCTGTTAAATCCGTTTTCTTTCTATAAGGTCTGATTGCCGCTTGGCAGGCGGGGTTAGCGTTTTCATAAGCTAACTGTTTAACATAATCTACACCCGTTTCTGCATTTCCAAAAATTCTACCTGCCGTGGTCATAAGTCTATGCACAAAGTCTGAAAATGGCTCATCGGGTCCTTGTTTAACTGCCGTGAGTGAGGCCCCTGGATCTCCTTTAACGGGAAGTTTTCTCCAGGCTTTTGTAGCAGCAGCCTGGATTTGTGAGAACAATCCAGGATCATATTGCATTTGGGCCCGAGTGTCTGCATAATTACCTGAACCAGTTAACATATCAAAATCCCAACCGTTTCCTGCCTGTTGATTTCTTTTAGCTGTATCTCTACAATTTTCAAAGAACTCTGACTTCCAAATTAAGTGGTCTCCCCCAGAAAGAACTGCCCTAACTAAGGTATTCCAGTCTGTAGGAGTGAGCCAATTATCAGCCACAGATTCTACTATAGCAAGAGTATATGGAGCAGTAGCCCCATACTGAGAGGCAGCAGTCTTTAACTCTTTTATAATAGTAAAATCAAATCCAGTATGATGCCTCCAAGCCTGTCCCTGTTCATCTATGATTTCAGTGACCGGAAAAACGTCTTTGGGGGAGGAGTCTTCTCTACGTCGGCTAGCAACCAACCCCCCTCTTGGAACATGTTGTCCAGGCCGCTGAGGTGGGCGCAAGGAACCCTCCATAGCGTCTGAGTTGGGTATTTTTTCATTTCCTGTTTTTAGCTTTTGGAGCCTAATTATCAATGATTGATGTAACTCTTCAAGTTTAATTTGCTCTTCTAGTTGAGCAATTTTTTGTTTTAATTCTTCTTTGGGATCTATTGCTGCCATAACAATGGGCACAGAAGCCTCATTATATGTCTTATTATATGGGAGCGGGTATGAAGTAAAGGGAGGCAGATCAGGGTTGTGATATTTAGCTGCCTCTTCCTCTAAATCATCCCAATTTATGTCTGATTGATTAGGCTTACTAATTTCCTCCTCTTTTTGAAGCATCTGTAAAATTGGGTATTTTTTTGGTTTGTTTTCGTGTGGCATTTCTTTATCTGTTACTGAAGGAGACTTAATTTCCTCATGATCACTTTCGAGGGAAATGAGATCCTCCTCCGTATCTTGCGGACGCTTTGCGAGGTTAGAGTGGGAGCTAACCTTTAAAATATGCTCTGTCTGAGCGACCGCAGCCATGACTTGCGGATCGGCCTCTTTCTTATCTATTAAATCTCTAATGAGATTCCAATAAGAGAAGGCGGTCACAGGAATTTTTTCTGGCCCAAAAGTATTATAATAGTCCTGAAAACAATCCCCTACTCTACGCCATCTTTTAATATCAATAGTTCCTTCCTGTGGGAACCAAGGGCAAGTGTCTTTTACAAAATCAAAAAACTTAAACAAATCATTACCTTTAACCTTTACTCCTCGTATCTTTAAAGCCTCTTTTAATTGTCCTACATAGATCTGATGCTGACTTAATTCTTGTCCCATTTCGGACGCGCCACTTACCTTCGATTCTGACGCGGCAGGTTCCCGCGGAGATCGGAAGAGTTTTACTCCTTTTGTCTGAGTTAGCGGTCGACCGTCCTTTGGCGTCCTCTTCCTCACGGAGTCCCTCGTTTCCAGGTCCCTGTTCGGGCGCCACGTATCCCGGCCCGCGGGATCGTCGAAGCAGGCCCTGGAGGAGGGAGTG
>NW_020254147.1:0-1271 GCF_003255815.1 Theropithecus gelada
TGTGACCCTTCCTGTCTCTCTTCTCTTTCCTTCTCTAGGCACCCATTCAACCTTGAACACGAGTTCAACATATCCTGCAAATAGCCTACGAGAACATGACCACAAAGCCCCAGGAAGGATTCCAGCGTGAGCCCCAGAGCCCTGGGAAGAATTCCAGCGTGAGCCCCGAGTCTTTATTTTACTTTAAACTTAGTGGTGCTAGTTTATGATTCCACAATACGTTTTTTGAATAAAAATATGTCTGTTCCAGCCTTGGCTACTCTTATTGGGTGGTACTGGTAAAACGCCCCAAGAACTCTTACAGTGACAGAGAGACCACAGTTTGCAAAGAAAGAAAGAGTGTTTCAAGTGGATTATTCACCATTCTTGAATAAAACAATCTAATGAGTCCAGACACAGCTATGACTACCAACACCAACCACAAATGCCCAGCACCCAGGAGAAGGAATCAGGTGCTGTCTACGTCCAACCCTGCAGATTCTGAGCAGGTCTCAGCCCCAGACTGAGGCTCTGCCTGTGTAAAGAGGGAGCTCAGGGTTCCAGGCACCCCGCTGAGACACTGCACAGCTGGGGGATCGACTCCAGACCTCAAGGAGACCTCAGTGGGTTCATGTCTGATAAAATAAATGCTCCCAAATCTTCCCCCTTGTGTAGACAGGGAAGGACACAAATAAGGATTCAGGGGGTGAAAAACAAGCAACCTTCCTTGGCTTCCTGTAACTGCCTTGGAGTTGTGGTCATGAGGTCCTTGAACTAACTCTGCAAATTATTCCTAACTGTCCACTGGGCCAGGATCACTTCATGTTGGGGCACCTGCCCTTCACACAGAAGTCCTCCCAACTCATTCCTCCAGCTCCTGGGGTCTCAGCTAAAACATACTTTGGTCACTGAAATCTTTCTTGATTTCTCAATTTAAGATTGCAACAACTTCCCCTGGATACCTCCATCCTCCTTGTTCTCTTTATTTCTAACTGTAGAATTTCAAACCATTTCACATC
Source organism: Theropithecus gelada (assembly GCF_003255815.1). NCBI lineage: Eukaryota > Metazoa > Chordata > Mammalia > Primates > Cercopithecidae > Theropithecus > Theropithecus gelada. The sequence goes on from NW_020254147.1 coordinate 999, forward strand.
CTATACATTTCACTTACTCTCGGTAACAGTTGTCTTTATGCTGGAAGGGAAGTTGCATGTTTTATTCATTGTTGTACCAGCTATGTGTTAGGCAGTCATCTGGGCACACATGTTCCCAGATGACTGCCTAACACATAGCTGGGGATCAATAAATTAATTCTGATTAATTAGTTATCTCCAACATCACATAATATTACAAAATTCCATTTGTATTACTCAACTTCACAGAAAAAAGCTGAAACCTACAGAGGAAAAAATTCCATGTGTCAGTTC
>NW_020254148.1:0-1271 GCF_003255815.1 Theropithecus gelada
ATTCTCTTTGAAGCAATTGTGAATGGAAGTTCATTCATGATTTGGCTCTGTGTTTGTCTGTTATTGGTGTATAAGAATGCTTGTGATTTTTGCACATTGATTTTGTATCCTGAGACTTTGCTGAAGTTGCTTATCAGCTTAAGGAGATTTTGGGCTGAGACAATGGGGTTTTCTAAATATACAATCATGTCATCTGCAAACAGGGACAATTTCACTTCTTCTTTTCCTAACTGAATACCCCTGATTTCTTTCTCTTGCCTAATTGCCCTAGCCAGAACTTCCAACACTATGTTGAATAGGAGTGGTGAGAGAGGGCATCCCTGTCTTGTGCCAGTTTTCAAAGGGAATTTTTCCAGTTTTTGCCCATTCAGTATGATATTGGCTGTGGGTTTGTCATAAATAGCTCTTATGATTTTGAGATACGTTCCATCAATACCGAATTTATTGAGCGTTTTTAGCATGAAGGGCTGTTGAATTTTGTCAAAAGCCTTTTCTGCATCTATTGAGATAATCATGTGGTTCTTGTCTTTGGTTCTGTTTATATGCTGGATTATGTTTATTGATTTGCGAATGTTGAACCAGCCTTGCATCCCAGGGATGAAGCCCACTTGATCATGGTGGATAAGCTTTTTGATGTGTTGTTGAATCCGGTTTGCCAGTATTTTATTGAGGATTTTTGCATCGATGTTCATCAGGGATATTGGTCTAAAATTCTCTTTTTTTGTTGTGTCTCTGCCAGGCTTTGGTATCAGGATGATGTTGGCCTCATAAAATGAGTTAGGGAGGATTCCCTCTTTTTCTATTGATTGGAATAGTTTCAGAAGGAATGGTACCAACTCCTCCTTGTACCTCTGGTAGAATTCAGCTGTGAATCCATCTGGTCCTGGACTTTTTTTGGTTGGTAGGCTATTAATTACTGCCTCAATTTCAGAGCCTGTTATTGGTCTATTCAGGGATTCAACTTCTTCCTGGTTTAGTCTTGGAAGAGTGTAAGTGTCCAGGAAATTATCCATTTCTTCTAGATTTTCCAGTTTATTTGCATAGAGGTGTTTATAGTATTCTCTGATGGTAGTTTGTATTTCTGTGGGGTCGGTGGTGATATCCCCTTTATCATTTTTAATTGCGTTGATTTGATTCTTCTCTCTTTTCTTCTTTATTAGTCTTGCTAGTGGTCTGTCAATTTTGTTGATCTTTTCAAAAAACCAACTCCTGGATTCATTGATTTTTTTGGAGGGTTTTTTGTGTCTCTATCTCCTTCAGTTCTGCTCTGA
>NW_020254149.1:0-1271 GCF_003255815.1 Theropithecus gelada
TTGGCCTTGCCTGGCATGCACAGGCCCCAGTAACTTACAGGCTGCTCTGAGTCAGCTTGTCCCAAATTCTACGTCTGGCCAGGGCCACAGAAGGCTGACTCCCCTGGGTGGTAATCCTGCCTGCTTTCTGCACTTGAACACAAAGTCCTACTCAAGATGGCCTGTGGTCTGCCTCTTGGCAACCAACAAGCACGCATTGCCATATGAGCCCTGAGGCACTGACTGGAACCCCAAACGCAGCGCATACCCTGCTCCTCAGCCTGCTGCTCGTTTCCTCTACATGGCTCCATTTGTAGCACAGTTGCTGCACTGAGGCTTCTGCATGCTGGGCAGGGCCAAGTTGCCTCAAAGAGCAACCAGCCACTTCTGCAAGGGTGTGCCAGGAGTCGGTGGAAGAGTCAACAACCTCACGCGCTGCCAGTCGGGGTACATCAGTTCTTCTACCCTACAGGTAGGGCCCCAGCGCTATCTGCTTTTCCTGAGGCCTCTGCTAAATCAGCCATCAGGAGGCAGCCTCCAGGCTGTAGGAACCTGGCAATCCCTGCTTCCTTGACTGGGTGAGGTTGGTGACTGCCCACCTGCTCCAGGCGCACCCTTGCAGAGGTGGCTTGTTGCTCTTTGAGACAGCGGGGCCTTGCCTGGCATGCACAGGCCCCAGCTACCTACACGCTGCACACAGTCAGCTTGACCTGTCTTGGCCAAAATTCCAACTCTGGCCAAGGCCACAAAAGGCCAAGTCCCCGGGGTGGTAATCCTGGCTGCTTTCTGCACTTGAACGTAAAGTCCTCCTCAAGATGGCCCATGGTCTGCCTCTTGGCAACCAAGAAGCCTGCAGTGTCATAGGAGACCTAAGGAATAAACTGGAACACAAAAGGCAGCACACACCCTGCTCCTGAACCTGTTGCTCACTTCCTCTACATGGTTCCATTTATGGCACAGTTGTTGCACTGAGGCTTGTGCATGCCAGGCAAAGCCAAGCTGGCTCAAAGAGCAACCAGCCACCTCTGCAAGGGTGTGCCAGGAACCAGTGGAAGAGTGACCAACATCACTCGCTACCAGTCAGGGTACGTTAGTTTTTCTACCCTAGAGGTAGGGTCAAAATATCATCTGCTTTTCCTCAGGCCTCTGCTCCATCAGTCTTTAGGTGGCAGACACTCAGGTTGTGGGAACCTGGCCATTCCTGCATCCTTGAGTAGCTGAGGTTGCTGGATGGTGCACCTGCTGCAGGTGCACCCTTGCAGAGGTGGCTGGTTGCTCTTTGAGCCAGCTTG
>NW_020254150.1:0-1271 GCF_003255815.1 Theropithecus gelada
TTCCTGTATTTTTAGTAGAGATGGGGTTTCACCACACTGGCCAGGCTGGTCTCAAACTCCTGACTTTGTGATCCGCCTGCCTCAGCCTCCTAAAGTGCTGGGATAACAGGCGTGAGCCACTGCACCTGGCCTTTCATTCCTCTTCTAACTTAAGTAGAAAACAGTATTTCATTCCTCTGACTTAAATTCCTTCTCCTACCAGGAACACTGTTTTCCTACACACGCAGGTCACTGGTAGCTACGCTAAAAAGTACTATGCCCAATTTTAAAATGCTTATTTTAATGAGCTTATTTTATTATATCTGCATATATAGGCTGGGCACGGTTACTCACGCCTGTAATCCCAGCACTTTGGGAGACCAAGGTGCGTGGATCACAAGGACAGGATTCAAGACCAGCCTGGCCAAGATGGTGAAACCCCATCTCTACTAAAAATAAAATAAAAAAATTAGCCAGGCATAGTGGCAGGCGCCTGTAATCCCAGCTACTTAGTAGGCTGAAGCAGAGAATTGCTTGAACCTAACAGGCAGAGATTGCAGTGAGCCAAGATTGCACCACTACACTCCAGCCTGGGCAACAGAGTGAGACTGCGTTAAAAAATATATATATATATATATATATATACACACACACACACATCTGCATATATAAATAGGCATTTGTGTTTTCTTCTGCTGGTATGTTTCTCCTTTTGTATATTTAAAATGTTTAATCTATACTCTTACTTTTGTGACATAAAAATCTAGCTAGTTTTCTCCAAAAATGAATTATGAACAATCCACCTTTTTTAAATAATACAAAACATCACCATTATCAAGTACTAAATTCTTACATATATTTGGGTATTTCTGGATTTCCTATTCTGTTCTACTCACTGATCTTTTGAGCTGTTAGTAAACAATTTGTAGAAATAGCACATGCACATTTTGATATCTGGAAAAGCAAGTCTTTTTCCATTCTGTTACAAAAAAATAATTTATCACAATAATAAAAGACAGCATGTGTAAAAACTCTAAAACTTTGCTATTTTTATTTGGCTTAGGTAAAAGTGATAAATAGAAAAAGCTCGCATCTTCAGAAAATTCAATCTTCCTTTTCAAGCACACGAACCTTCTTGACGTTTCAGTTTCTTTCTAAGGTTCCTCAGTAAAGAACATATTTACATAGGGTACATTGATAAAAAATCCATACTGGATTTTATTTGAAGAATATTTAGCCTTGAAATTGATATGTTATGGGGCTTCGTTCTTAGTTCTCAATATACACTTTTC
>NW_020254151.1:0-1271 GCF_003255815.1 Theropithecus gelada
CTGTCTACTTTGAGAGCAACTCTGGCATTTGGAGTGTGGGCTGGACTGAGCCCAGGCTACCATGCTGGGGTGTGTCCTTGATAATCCAACTACCAAGTGGGACTGGGCTCCCCAAGGGGGCATCGTCCCCCATGCAGCCGCTTTGTGAGTGGCTTAGTGTTGCATTCTGGAAGGGTTGGTTTGCTTTCAAAACCACCTTTTTTCTAGTTGAACCACCTTCTCAGGAATATTCCAGTCATGGTGAATATTTGTCATTTGAGGGTGTGTTTGAGCCATAGACACAGTCAGATGTCTTTTGACATTCAATCTTCTGATTAGCCTGGGGTTGTGAATGGACTGGGTAACCTCTTGAATAGAGACTGTGGCAGCAGAGGAGGTGGGGGTAGGGTAATAATAGTAAAGGATGCTCGTGTGGCATCCTAGCCCAGTCTGGGACCAGTACAATCAATCACAGAGCGATTGGCACATGGTTGGCTTTTAGCAATGGAGGGTGCCCTTAGGCCCTGTGTTTCCAGCCCTTGCTTCAGAGCTGAGGAAGCCATGGACCAACCCTCCCCAAGCAAGGGCTACCATTAATGAGCCCCTCCTTTCTCCACCCTGCAGGTACTGTGTTTCCCTCGGAGGCGCTCCTGCAGTCAACTACAGCAGAAGGTAACATCTACTATGGGGGATCCCTGTGGGCTCATTACCCCACTGCACCCCTAGGTTCATCTCTGATCCAGAAGAGGTGCAGAGGGCATAGAAAGTAGTGAGCTGGCGTCATGTGCTCAGGTAGTGTGGATGTCACCCTACACTGTGTATGTGCAACTCTGAGTCAATATCACCACACATGAGCTCATGTGTATACTTATGAGTGTGCTCTATAGTTTACTTGCTTTGATGTAAGTCATGTCTTAATTGATGTTGGAGGGCAGGTGGTACCGCCCCTTTTCATAGATAGTGCAGGTCAATGGATCATCTGCCTGTCTTTCTGAAGCTGAATGTGGTGGAGGCAGGCTTCAGTCTCAGCCCCCCCGGAGTCTGCTGATACAATCACCTCATAGACTGGTTCTGATGAGCAGCATCGCGACCACCCCTGGCCTAGGATACCAAATATATATCTTCCTAAGTGGCAGTTTCTCCTCTTTTAAAGGATGAGGAGGATGGAGGGTTTTTTAATCCACAAAGAAACCTCCAAGGACACTGTCCCATGGTGTGATCCCCAAAGAGGAGTTTCTGGTTAAACTGTCTACTTTGAGAGCAACTCTGGCATTTGGAGTGTGGGCTGGACT
>NW_020254152.1:0-1270 GCF_003255815.1 Theropithecus gelada
TCTGTGAGATGATTTAACAGAACACAAAGAAGTTTCTCAGAAAGCTTCTTTCTCTTTGTTATCGGAGGATATTTCCTTTGGCCCTGTAGTCTTCAAAGGGATCCGAAATATGTGTTCTCAGATTCCACAGAAAGAAGGCTAGCAAAGAGATCCACGAAATACAGATGTAACTCTGTGAGATGCATTAACAGAACACTAAGTAGTTTCTCAGAAAGCTTCTTTCCAGATTTCATCTGAGGATATTTCCTTTTTCACCATAGCCCTCTATGGGCTTCCAAATATCACTTTGCCAATTCCACAATAACTGTCTTAGCGAAAGGCTTCTTCAGGGGAAAGCTGTAACTCTGTGAGATGATTTCACAGAACACAAAGAAGTTTCTCAGAAAGCTTCTTTCTCTTTATTATCGTGGGATATTTCCTTTGGCCCTATAGTCTTCAAAGGGATCCGAAATATCAGTTCTCAGATTCCACAGAAAGAAGGCTAGCAAAGAGATGCCCGAAATACAGATGTAACTCTGTGAGATGAATTAACAGAACACAAAGCAGTTTCTCAGAAAGCTACTTTCCAGATTTCATCTGAGGATATTTCCTTTTTCACCATAGCCCTCTATGGGCTTCCAAATATCACTTTGCCAATTCTACAAGAACTGTCTTAGCGAAAGGTTTCTTGAGGGGAAAGGTGTAACTCTGTGAGATGATTTCACAGAACACAAAGAAGATTCTCACAAAGCTTCTTTCACTTTGTTATTGGAGGATATTTCCTTTGACCCTATAGTCTTCAAAGGGATCCGAAATATCTGTTCTCAGATTCCACAGAAAGAAGGCTAACAAAGAGATCCACGAAACACAGATGTAAGTCTGTGAGATGAATTAACAGAACACTAAGCAGTTTCTCAGAAAGCTTCTTTTTAGATTTCATCTGAGGATATTTCCTTTTTCACCATAGCCCTCTATGGGCCTCCAAATATCAATTTGCCAATTCCACAAGAACTGTCTTAGCGAAAGGCTTCTTGGGGAGAATGATGTAACGCTGTGAGATGATTTCACAGAACACAAGGAAGTTTCTCAGAAAGCTTCTTTGTCTTTGTTATCGAAGGATATTTCCTTTGGCCCTATAGTCTTCATACGGAACCGAAGTATCTGTTCTCAGATTCCACAGAAAGAAGGCTAGCAAAGAGATCCACGAAACACAGATGTAACTCTGTGTGTAGAAGTCCCACATCACAGAGCAGTTTCTCAGAAAGTTTCTTTCCAGATTTCATCTGAGGAT
>NW_020254153.1:0-1270 GCF_003255815.1 Theropithecus gelada
GAGGATATTTCCTTTTTCACCGTAGCCCTCTATGGGCTTCCAAATATTACTTTGCCAATTACACAAGAACTGTCTTAGCGAAAGGCTTCTTGAGGGGAAAGCTGTAATTCTGTGAGAGGATTTCACAGAACACAAAGAAGTTTCTCAGAAAGCTTCTTTCTCTCTGTTATCGGAGGATGTTTCCTTTGGCCCTAGAGTATTCAAAGGGATCCGAAATATCTGTTCTCCGAATCCACAGAAATAAGGCTACCAAAGAGATCCACGAAATACACATGTAACTCTGGGAGATGAATTAACAGAAAACTCAGCAGTTTCTCACAAAGCTTCTTTCCAGGTTTCATCTGAGGATATTTCCTTTATCACCATAGCCCTCTATGGGCTTCCAACTATCACTTTGCCAATTCCACAAGAACTGTCTTCGCGAAAGGCTTCTGGAGGGGAAAGCGGTAACTCTGTGAGATGATTTCACAGAACACAAAGAAGTTTCTCAGAAAGCATCTATCTCTTTGTTATCGGACGATATTTCCTTTGGCCCTCCAGTCTTCAAAGGGATCCGAAATATCTGTTCTCAGATTCCACAGAAATTAGGCTAGCAAAGAGATCCACGAAATACAGATGTAACACAGTGAGATGAATTAACAGAACACTAAGCAGTTTCTCAGAAAGCTTCTTTCCAGATTTCATCTGAGGATATTTCCTTTTTCACCATCGCCCTCTATGGGCTTCCAAATATCACTTTGCCAATTCCACAAGAACTGTCGTAGCAAAAGGCTTCTTTAGGGGAAAGCTGTAACTCTGTGAGATGATTTCACAGAACACAAAGAAGTTTCTCAGAAAGCTTCTTTCTATTTGTTATCGGAGGATATTTCCTTTGGTCCTATAGCCGTCAAAGGGATCCGAAATATCTGTTCTCAGATTCCACAGAAATATGGCTATCAAAGAGATCCACGAAATACAGATGTAACTCTTTGAGATGAATTAACAGAACACTAAGCAGTGTCTTAGAAAGCTTCTTTCCAGATTTCATCCGAGGATATTTCCTTTTTCACCATAGCCATCTATGGGCTTCCAAATATCACTTTGCCAATTCCACAACTGTCTTAGCGAAAGGCTTCTTGAGGAGAAAGCTGTAACTCTGTGAGATGATTTCACAGAAAAGAAAGAAGTTCCTCAGAAAGCTTCTTTCTCTTTGTTATCGGAGGATATTTCCTTTGGCCCTATAGTCTTCAAAGGTTTCTGAAATATCTGTTCTCAGATTCCACAGAAATAA
>NW_020254154.1:0-1270 GCF_003255815.1 Theropithecus gelada
CCATCGAGGGCTATGGTGAAAAAGGAAATATCCTCAGATGAAATCTGGAAAGAAGCTTTCTGAGAAACTGCTGTGTGTTCTGTTACTTCATCTCACAGAGTTAGATATGTATTTCGTGGATCTCTTTGGTAGCCTTATTTCTGTGGAATCTGAGAACAGATATTTCTGATCCCTTTGAAGACTATAGGTCCAAAGGAAATATCCTCCGATAACAAAGAGAAAGAAGCTTTCTGAGAAACTTCTTTGTGTTCTGTGAAATCATCTCACAGAGTTACAGCTTTCCCCTCAAGAAGCCTTTCGTTAAGACCGTTCTTGTGGAATTGGCAAAGTGATATTTCGAAGCCCATAGAGGGCTATGGTGAAAAAGAAAATATCCTCAGATGAAATCTGGAAAGAAGCTTTCTGAGAAACTGCTGAGTGTTCTGTTAATTCTTCTCACAGAGTTACATCTGTATTTCGTGGATCTCTTTGCTAGCCTTACTTCTGTGGAATCTGAGAACAGATAATTCGGATCCCTTTGAAGACTCTACGGCCAAAGGAAATATCCTCCGATAACAAAGAGAAAGAAGCTTTTTGAAAATCTTCTTTGTGTTCTCTGAAATCCACTCACAGAGTTACTGCTTTCCCCTCAAGAAGCCTTTTCCTAAGGCAGTTCTTGTGGATTTGGCAAAGTGATATTTGGAAGCCCATAGAGGGCTATGGTGAAAAAGAAAATATCCTCAAATGAAATCTGGAAAGAAGCTCTCTGACAAAGTGCTGAGAGTTCTGTTAATTCATCTCACAGAGTTACATCTGTATTTCGTGAATCTCTTTGCTAGCCTTATTTCTGTGGAATCTGAGAACAGATATTTCGGATCCCTTTGAAGAGTAGAGGGCCAAAGGAAATATCCTCTGATAACAAAGAGAAAGAAGCTTTCTGAGAAACTTCTTTGTGTTTTGTGGAATCAACTCACAGAGTTACTGCTTTCCCATCAAGAAGACTATCGCTAAGACAGTTCTTGTGGAATTGGCAAATGATATTTGGAAGCCCGTAGAGGGCTATGGTGAAAAAGATAATATCCTCAGTTGAAATCTGGAAAGAAGCTTTCTGAGAAATTGCTGAGTGTTATGTTAATTCATCTGACAGAGTTACATATGTATTTCGTGGATCTCTTTGCAACTTTAGTTCTGTGGAATCTGAGAACAGATATTTCGGATCCCTTTGAAGACTATAGGGCCAAAGGGAATATCCTCCGATAACAAAGAGAAAGAAGCTTTCTGAGAAACTTCT
>NW_020254155.1:0-512 GCF_003255815.1 Theropithecus gelada
GAAATACAGATGTAACTCTGTGATGTCTGACTTCTACTCACAGAGTTACATCTGTATTTCTTGGATCTCTTTGCTAGCTTTCTTTCTGTGGAATCTGAGAACAGATATTTCGGATCCCTTTCTTTGAAGACTATAGGGCCAGAGGAAATATCCTCCGATAACAAAGAGAAAGAAGCTTTCTCAGAGACTTCTTTGTGTTCTGTGAAATCATCTCAGAGAGTTACAGCTTTCCCCTCAAGAAGCCTTTCGCTAAGCCAATTCTTGTGGAATTGGCAAAATGATATTTGGAAGCCCATAGAGGGCTATGGTGAAAAAGGAAATATCCTCACACGAAATCTGGGAAGAAGATTTCTGAGAAACTGCTTGGTGTTCGGTTAATTCATCTCACAGAGTTACATCTGTATTTCATGGATCTCTTTGCTAGCCCTATTTCTGTGAAATCTGAGAACAGATATTTCGGATCCCTTTTTTTGAAGACTATAGGGCCAAAGGAAATATCCTCCGATAATAAA
>NW_020254155.1:562-1270 GCF_003255815.1 Theropithecus gelada
TCAAGAAGCCTTTGGCTAAGACAGTTCTTGTGGAATTGGCAAAGTGATATTTGGAAGCCCCTAGAGGGCTATGGTGAAAAAGGAAATCTCCTCAGATGTAATCTGGAAAGAAGCTTTCTGAGAAACTGCCTAGTGTTCTGTTAATTCATCTCACAGAGTTTCATCTGTATTTCGTGGATCTCCTTGCTAGCCTTATTTCTGTGGAATCTGAGAACAGATATTTCGGATCCCTTTGACGACTATGGGGCCAAAGGAAATATCCTCCGATAAAAAAGAGAAAGAATCTTTCTGAGAAACTTCTTTGTGTTCTGTGAAATCTTCTCACAGAGATACAGCTTTCCCCTCAAGAAGCCTTTCGCTAAGACGGTTCCTGTGGAATTGGCAAAGTGATATTTGGAAGCCCATAGAGGGCTATGGTGAAAAAGGAAATATCCCCAGACGAAATCTGGAAAGAAGATTTCTGAGAAACTTATTAGTGTTCTGTTAATTCATCTCACAGAGTTACATCTGTATTTCGTGGATCTCTTTGCTAGCCTTATTTCTGTGGAATCTGAGAACAGATATTTCGCACCCTTTGAAGGCCATAGGGCCAAAGGAAATATCCTCCAATGAAAAAGAGAATGAGGCTTTCTGAGAAACTTCTTTGTGTTCTGTGAAATCATCTCACAGAGTTACAGCTTTCCCCTCAAGAAGCCTTTCGCTAAGAGA
>NW_020254156.1:0-503 GCF_003255815.1 Theropithecus gelada
AAGCTGTACATCTGTGAGATGATTTCACAGAACACAAAGAAGTTTCTCAGAAAGCTTCTTTCTCTTTGTTATCGGAGGATATTTCCTTTTCCCTATAGTCTTCAAAAGGATCCAAAATATCTGTTGTCAGATTCCACAGAAATAAGGCTAGCAAAGAGATCGACGAAACACAGATGTAACTCTGTGAGTGGAAGTCACACATCAGAGAGAAGTTTCTCATCAAGCTTCTTTCGAGATTTCATCTGAGGATATTTCCTTTTTCAACATAGACCTCTATGGGCTTCCAAATATCACTTTGAAAATTCCACAAGAACTCTCTTAGCGAAAGGCTTCTTGAGGGGAAAGCTGTAACTCTGTGAGATGATTTCACAGAACACAAAGAAGTTTCTCAGAAAGCTTCTTTCCCTTTGTTATCGGTGGATATTTCATTGGGCCCTATAGTCTTCAAAGGGATCCGAAATATCTGTTCTCAGATTCCACAGAAATAAGGCTAGCAAAGAGAT
>NW_020254156.1:544-1270 GCF_003255815.1 Theropithecus gelada
TTTCATTGGGCCCTATAGTCTACAAAGGGATCCGAAATATCTGTTCTCAGATTCCACAGAAATAAAGCTAGCAAAGAGATCCACGAAATACAGATATAACTCTGTGAGATGAATAAACAGAACACTAAGCAGTTTCTCAGAAAGCTTCTTTCCAGATTTCATCTGAGGGTATTTCCTTTTTCACCATAGCCATCTACGGGCTTCCAAATATCACCTTGCCAATGCCACAAGAACTGTGTTAGCGAAAGGCTTCTTCAGGGGATAGCTGTAACTCTGTGAGATGATTTCACAGAACACAAAGAAGTTTCTCAGAAAGCTTCCTTATCTTTGTTATCGGAGGATATTTCATTTGGCCCTGTAGTCTACAAAGGGATCAGAAATATCTGTTCTCATATTCCACAGAAAAAAGGCTAACAAAGAGATCCACGAAATAAAGATGTAACTCTGTGAGTGGAAGTCACACATCACAGAACAGTTTCTCAGAAAGCTTCTTTCCAGATTTCATCTGAGGATATTTCCTTTTTCACCATAGCCCACTTATGGGCTTCCAAATATCCCTTGGCCAATTCCACAAGAACTGTCTTAGCGAAAGGCTTCTTGAGGGGAAAGCTGTAATTCTGTGAGATGATTTCACAGAACACAAAGAAGTTTCTCAGAAAGCTTCTTTTTCTTTGTTATCGGAGGATATTTTCTTTGGCCCTATAGTCCTCAAAGGGATCCGAAATA
>NW_020254157.1:0-1446 GCF_003255815.1 Theropithecus gelada
CACTTTGCCAATTCCACAAGAACTGTATTAGAGAAAGGCTTCTTGAGGGGAAAGCTGTAATTCTGTGAGATGATATCACAGAACACAAAGAAGTTTCTCAGAAAGCTTCTTTCTCTTTGTTATCGGAGGATATTTCCTTTGGTCCTATTGTCTTCAAAAGGATCCGAAATATCCGTTCTCATATTCCACAGAAATAAGGCTAGCAAAGAGATCCACGAAATACAGATGTAACTCTGTGAGATGAATTAACAGAACCCTAAGCAGTTTCTCAGAAGGCTTCTTTCCAGGTTTCATCTGAGGATATTACCTTTTTCACCATAGCCCTCTATGGGCTTCCAAATATCACTTTGCCAATTCCACAAGAACTGTCCTAGCGAAAGGATTCTTGAGGGTATAGCTGTAACTCTGTGAGATGATTTCAAAGAACACAAAAAAGTTGCTCAGAACGCTACTTTCTCTTTGTTATCGGAGGATATTTCCTTTCGCCCTATAGTCTTCAAAGGGATCCAAAATATCTGTTCTCAGATTCGACAGAAATAAGGCTAGCAAAGAGAGCCACGGAATACAGATGTAACTCTGGGAGTGGAAGTCACACATCACAGCAGTTTCTCAAAAAGTTTCTTTCCAGATTTCATCTGAGGATATTTCCTTTTTCACCGTAGCCCTCTATGGGCTTCCAAGTAGCACTTTGCCAATTCCACAAGAACGGTCTTAGCGAAAGGCTTCTTGAGGGGAAAGCTGTAACTCTGTGAGATGATTTCACAAAACACAAAGAAGTTTCTCAGAAAGCTTCTTTCTCTTTGTTATCGGAGGATATTTCCTTTGGCCCTATTGTCTTCGAAAGGATCCGAAATATCTGTTCTCAGATTCCACAGAAATAACACTATCAAAGAGATCCACGAAATACAGATGTAACTCTGTGAGGTGAATTAACAGAACACTAAGCAGTTTCTCAGAATGCTTCTTTCCAGATTTCATCTGAGGATATTTTCTTTTTCACCATAGCCCTCTATGGGCTTCCAAATATCCCTTTGCCAATTCCACAAGAAGTGTCTTAGCGAAAGGCTTCTTCAGGGGAAAGCTGTAACTCTTTGACTTGATTTCACAGAACACAAAGAAGTTTCTCAGAAAGCTTCCGTCTCCTTGTTATTGGAGGATATTTCCTTTGGCCCTATAGTCTTCAAAGGGATCCAAAATATCTGTTCTCAGATTCGACAGAAATAAGGCTAGCAAAGAGATCCACGGAATACAGATGTAACTCTGGGAGTGGAAGTCACACATCACAGCAGTTTCTCAGAAATTTCTTTCCAGATTTCATCTGAGGATATTTCCTTTTTCACCGTACCCCTCTATAGCCTTCAAAATATCACTTTCCCAATTGCACAAGAACTGTCTTAGCGAAAGGCTTCTTGAGGGGAAAGCTGTAACTCTGTGAGATGAATTAAC
>NW_020254157.1:1456-7545 GCF_003255815.1 Theropithecus gelada
TAGCCCTGTATGGGCTTCCAAATATCACTTTGCCATTTCCACAAGAACTGTCTTAGCGAAAGGCTTCTTGAGGGGAAAGCTGTAACTCTGAGAGATGCTTGCACATATCAGAAAGAAGTTTCTCATAAAGCTTCTTTCTCTTTGTTACCGGAGATTATTTCCTTTGGACCTATAGTCTTCAAAGGGATCCGAAATATCTGTTCTCAGATTCCACAGAAATAAGGCCAGCAAAGAGATCCACGAAATACAGATGTAACTCTGTGAGTGGAAGTCACACATCACAAAGCAGTTTCCCAAAAAGCTTCTTTCCAGTTTTTCTCTGAGGATATTTCCTATTTCACCATTACCCTCTATGGGCTTCCAAATATCACTTTGCGAATTCCACAAGAACAGGCTTAGTCAGCGGCTTCTTGAGGGGAAAGCTGTAACTCTGTGAGATGGATTCACAGAACACTAAGCAGTTTCTCAGAAAGCTTCTTTCCAGATTTCATCTGAGGATATTTCGTTTTTAATCGTAGCCCTCTATGGGTTTCCAAATATCACTTTGCAAATTCCACAAGAACTGTCTTAGCGAAAGACTTCTTGATGGGAAAGCTGTGAATCTGTGAGATTATTTCACAGAACACAAAGAAGTTTCTCAGAAAGCTTCTTTCTCTTTGTTATCGGAGGATATTTCCTTTGGCCCTATAGTCTTCACAGGGATCCGAAATATCTGTTCTCAGATTCCACAGAAATAAGGCTAGCAAAGAGATCCACGAAATACAGATGTATCTCTGTGAGTGGAAGTCACACATCACAAAGCAGTTTCTCAGAAAGCTTCTTTCCAGGTTTTCTCTGAGGATATTTCCGTTTTCACCATAGCCGTCTGTGGGCTTCCAAATATCACTTTGCGAATTCCACAAGAACAGGCTTAGCGAGCAGCTTCTTGATTGGAAAGCTGTAACTCTGTGAGATGAATTCACAGAACACTAAGCAGTTTCTCAGAAAGCTTCTTTCCAGATTTCATCTGAGGATATTTCCTTTTTCACCATAGCCCTCTAAGGTCTTCAAAATACCACTTTGCGAATTCCACAAGAACAGGCTTAGCGAGCAGCTTCTTGAGGGGAAACATGTAACTCTGTGAGATGAATTCAGAGAACACTAAGCAGGTTCTCAGAAAGCTTCTTTCCAGATTTCATCTGAGGATATTTCGTTTTTCACCGTAGCCCTCTATGGGCTAACAAATATAACTTTGCAATTTCCACAAGAACTGTCTTAGCGAAAGGCTTCTTGGGGGGAAGCTGTGACTCTGTGAGATGATTTCACAGAACACAAAGAAGTTTCTCAGAAAGCTTCTTTCTCTTTGTTATCGGAGGATGTTTCCTTTGGCCCTATAGTCTTCACAGGGATCCGAAATATCTGTTCTCAGATTCCACAGAAATAAGGCTAGCAAAGTGATCCACGAAATACAGATGTATCTCTGTGAGTGGAAGTCACACATCACAAAGCAGTTTCTCAGAAATCTTCTTTCCAGTTTTTCTCTGAGTATATTTCCTTTTTCAAAATAGCACTCTGTGGGCTTCCAAATATCACTTTGCGAAATCCACAAGAACAGGCTTAGCGACCGGGTACTTGAGGGGAAAGCGGTAACTCTGTGAGATGAATTCACAGAACACTAAGCAGTTTCTCAGAAAGCTTCTTTCCAGATTTCATCTGAGGATATTGCGTTTTTCACCGTAGCCCTCAATGGGCTTCCAAATATCACTTTGAAAATTCCACAAGAACTGTCCTAGCGAAAGGCTTCTTGAGGGGAAAGCTCTAACTCTGTGAGATGATTTCACAGAACACAAAGAAGTTTCTCAGAAAGCTTCTTTCTCTTTGTTATCGGAGGATATTTCCTTTGGCCCTACAGTCTTCTAAGGGATCCGAAATGTCTGTTCTCAGATTCCACAGAAATAAGCCTAGCAAAGAGATCCATGAAATACGGATGTAACTCGGGGAGGGGAAGTCACACATCACAAAGCAGCTTCTCAGAAAGCTTCCTTCCAGTTTTTCTCTGCGGATATTTCCTTTCTCACCATGGCCCTCCAAGGCTTCCAAATATCACTTTGCGAATTGCACAAAAATAGGCTTAGCGAAAGGCTTCTTGAGGGGAAAGCAGTCATTCTCTGAGATGATTTCAGAGAACACAAAGAAGTTTCTCAGAAAGCTTCTTTCTCTTTGTTATCGGACGATATTTCCTTTGGCCCTACAGTCTTCAATGGGATCCGAAATGTCTGTTCTCAGATTCCACAGAAATAAGGCTAGCAAAGAGATCCACGAAATACAGATGTAACTCTGTGAGTGGAAGTCACACATCACAAAGCAGTTTCTCAGATAGCTCCTTTCCAGTTTTCCTCTGAAGATATTTCCTTTTTCACCGTAGCCTCTATGGGCTTTCAAATATCACTTTGCGAATTTCACAAGAACAGGCTTCGCGAGCGGATTCTTGAGAGGAAAGTGGTAACTCTGTGAGATGAATTCACAGAACACTGAGCAGTTTCTCAGAAAGCTTCTTTCCGGATTTCATCTGAGGATATTTTCTTTTTCACCATAGGCCTCTATGGGCTTCCAAATATCACTTTGCAAATTCCACAAGAACTGTCGTAGCGAAAGGCTTCTTGAAGGGAAAGCTGTAACTCTGTCAGGTGATTGCACAGAACACAAAGAAGTTTCTCAGACAACTTCTTTCTCTTTGTTATCGGAGGATATTTCCTTTGGCCCTACAGTCTTCAAAGGGTTCCGAAATATCTGTTCTCAGATTCCACAGAAATAAAGCTAGAAAGGAAATCCAAGAAATACAGATGTAACTCTGTGAGTGGAAGTCACACATCACAATGCAGTTTCTCAGAAAGTTTCTTTCCAGTTTTTCTCTGAGGATATTTCCTTTTTCAAAATAGCCCTCTATGAGCTTCCAAATATCAGTTTGCGAATTACACAAGAACAGGCTTAGCGAGCGGCTTCTTGAGGGGAAAGCTGTAACTCTCTGAGATGAATTCACAGAACACTTAGAAGTTTCTCACAAAGCTTCTTTCCAGATTTCATTTGAGGATATTTCCTTTTTCACCTTAGTCCTCTATGGCCTTCCAAATATCACTTTGCGAATTCCACAAAAATAGGCTTAGGGAGCGGCTTCTTGAGGGGAAAGCGGTAACCCTGTGGGATGAATTCACAGAACACTAAGCAGTTTCTCAGAAAGCTTCTTTCCAGATTTCATCTGAGGATATTTCCTTTTTCACCATAGCCCTCTACGGGCTTCCAAATATCACCTTGAAAATTCCACAAGAAACGTCTTAGCGAAAGGCTTCTTGAGGGGAAAGCTGTCATTCTCTGAGATGATTTCAGAGAACACAAAGAAGTTTCTCAGAAAGCTTCTTTCTCTTTGTTATCGGAGGATATTTCCTTTGGCCCTACAGTGTTGAAAGGGATCCGAATTATCTGTTCTCAGATTCCACAGAAATAAGGCTAGCAAACAGATCCACGAAATACAGATGTAACTCTGTGAGTGGAAGTCACACAGAAAAAAGCAGTTTCTCAGAAAGCTTCTTTCCGGTTTTTCTCAGAGGATATTTACTTTTTCACCATAGCCCTCTAGGGGCTTCCAAATATTACTTTGCAAATTCCACAAGAACAGGCTTGGTGAGCGATTTCTTAAGGGGAAAGCTGTAACTCTGTGAGATGAATTCACAGAACACTAAGCAGTTTCTCAGAAAACTTCTTTCCAGAGTTCATCTGGGGATATTTCCATTTTCACCGTAGCCATCTATGGGCTTCCAAATATCACTTTGCAAATTGTACAAGAACTGTCGTAGTGAAAGGCTTCTTGAGGGGAAAGCTGTAACTCTGTGAGATGATTTCACAGAAGACAAAGAAGTTTCTCAGAAAGCTTCTTTCTCTTTTTGTTGGAGGATATTTCCTTTGGCCTTACAGACTTCAAGGGGTTCCGAAATATCTGTTCTCAGATTCCACAGAAATAAGGCTAGCAAACTGATCCACGAAATACAGATGTAACTCTGTGAGTGGAGGTCACACATCACAAAGCAGTCTCTCAGAAAGCTTCTTTCCATTTTTTCTCTGAGGATATTTCCTTTTTCACCATAGCCCTCTATGGGCTTCCAAATATCACTTTGCGAATTCCACAAGAACAGGGTTAGCGATCGGCTTCTTAAGTGGAAAGCTGTAACTCTGTGAGATGAATTCACAGAACACTAAGCAGTTTCTCAGAAACCTTTTTCCCAGATTTCATCTGAGGATATTTCCTTTTTCACCATAGCCCTCTACGGGTTCCAAATATCACTTTGCAAATTCCACAAGAACTGTCTTAGCGAAAGGCTTCTTGAGGGGAAAGCTGCAACTCTGTGAGATGATTTCACAGAACACAAAGCAGTTTCTCACAAACCTTCTTTCTCTTTGTTATCCGAGGATATTTCCTTTGGCCCTGTAGTCTTCAAAGGGATCCGAAATATCTGTTCTCAGATTCCACAGAAATAAGGCTCGCAAAGAGATCCACGAAATACACATGTAACTCTGTGAGTGGAAGTCACATATCACAAAGCAGGTTCTCAGAAAGCTTCTTTGCAGTTTTTCTCTGAGGACATTTCCTTTTTCACCATAGCCCTCTACGGGCTTCCAAATATCTCTTTGCGAATTTCACAAAAACAGGCTTAGCGAGCGGCTTCTTGAGGGGAAAGCTGTAACCCTCTGAGATGAATTCACAGAACACTAAGCAGTTTCTCAGAAAGCTTCGTTCCAGATTTCATCTGAGGATATTTCCTTTTTTACCTCAGCCCTCTGTGGGCTTCCAAATATCACTTTGCAATTTACACAAGAACGGTCTTAGCGAAAGGATTCTTGAGGGGAAAGCTGTAACTCTGTGAGATGATTTCACAGAACACAACGAAGTTTCTCAGAAAGCTTTCTTCTCTTTGTTATCGGAGGATATTTCCTTTGTCCCTATAGTCTTCAAAGGGAACCGAAGTATCTGTTCTCAGATTCCACAGAAATAAGGCTAGCAAAGAGATCCACGAAATACAGATGTAACTCTGTGAGCGGAAGGCACACATCACAAAGCAGTTTCTCAGAAATCTTCTTTCCAGTTTTTCTCTAAGGATATTTCGTTTTCACCATAGCCCTCTATGGGTTTACAAATATCAGTTTGCCAATTCTACAAGAACAGGATTTGCGAGCTGCTTATTGAGGGGAAAGCTGTAACTCTGTGAGATAAATTCACAGAACACTGAGCAGTTACTCAGAAGGCTTCTTTCCAGATTTCATCTGAGGATATTGACTTTTTCACCATAGCCCTCTACGGGCTTCCAAATATCACTTTGCAAATTCCACAAGAACTGTCTTAGCGAAAGGCTTCTTGATTGAATAGATGAAACTCTGGGAGATGACTTCACAGTACACAAAGAAGTTTCTCAGAAAGCTCTTTCTCTTTGTTATCGGAGGATATTTCCTTTGGCCCTATGGTCTTCAAAGGGATCCGAAATATCTGTTCTCAGATTCCACAGAAACAAGGCTAGCAAAGAGATCCACGAAATACAGACGTAAAAGTGTGAGATGAATTAACAGAACACTAAGCAGATTTTCAGAAATCTTCTTTCCAGATTTCATTTGAGGATATTTCCTTTTTCACCATGGTCCTCTATGGGCTTCCAAATATTACTTTTCCAATTCCACAGAACGGTCTTAGGGAAAGGCTTCTTGAGGGGAAAGCTGTAACTCTGTGAGATGATTTCACAGAACACAAAGAAGTTTCTCAGAAAGCTTCTTTCTCTTTGTTA
This sequence comes from Theropithecus gelada, assembly GCF_003255815.1. NCBI lineage: Eukaryota > Metazoa > Chordata > Mammalia > Primates > Cercopithecidae > Theropithecus > Theropithecus gelada. The sequence continues at coordinate 7,261 of NW_020254157.1, forward strand.
TCGGAGGATATTTCCTTTGGCCCCATAGTCTTCAAAGGGATCCGAAATATCTGTTCTCAGATTCCACAGAAATAAGGCTAGCGAAGAGATCCACGAAATACCGATGTATCTCTGAGAGTGGAAGTCACACATCAGAGAGCAGGTTCTCAGAAAGCTTCTTTCCAGATTTCATCTGAGGATATTTCCTCTTTCACCATAGACCTCTAACGGCTTCCAAATATCACTTTGCCAATTCCACAAGAACTGTCTTAGCGAAAGGCTTCTTGAGGGGAAAGTTGTAACTCT
>NW_020254158.1:0-1270 GCF_003255815.1 Theropithecus gelada
TTAATTCATCTCACAGAGTTACATTTGTATTTCGTGGATCTCTTTGCTAGCCTTATTTCTGTGGAATCTGAGAACACATATTTCGCATCCCTCTGAAGACTATAGGGCCAAAGGAAATATCCTCCGATAACAAAGACAAAGAAGCTTTCTGAGAAAGTTCTTTGTGTTCTGTGAAATCATCTCAAGGAGTTACAGCTTTCCCCTCAAGAAGCCTTTCGCTAAGACCATTCTTCTGGAATTGGCAAAGTGATATTTGGAAGCCCATAGTGGGCTATGGTGAAAAAGGAAATATCCTCCGATGAAATCTAAAGAGAAGTTTTGTGAGAGACTGCTTAGTGTTCTGTTAATTCATCTCACAGAATTACATCTGTATTTCGTGGATCTCTTTTCTAGCCTCATTTCTGTGGAATCTGAGAACAGATACTTCGGATCCCTTTGAAGAATATAGGGCCAAAGGAAATATCCACCGATAACAAACAGAAAGAAGCTCTCGCAGAAACTTCTTTGTGTTCTGTGAAATCATCTCACAGAGTTACAGCTTGGCCCTCAAGAAGCCTTTCGCTAAGACCGTTTTTGTGGAATTGGCAAAGTGATATTTGGAAGCCCCTAGTGGGCTATGTTGAAAAAGGAAATATCCTCAGATGAAATCTGGTAAGAATCTTTCTGAGAAACTGCTCTGTGATGTGTACTTCCACTCACAGAGTTACTTCTGTATTTCGGGGATCTCTTTGCTAGCCTTATTTCTGTGGAACCTGAGAACAGATATTTCGGATCCCTTTGAAGACTATAGGGCCAAAGAAAATATCCTCTGATAACAAAGAGAAAGAAGATTTCTGAGAAACTTCTTTGTGTTCTGGGAAATCATCTCACAGAGTTACAGCTTTCCACTCATAAAGCCTTTCGCTAAGACGGTGCTTGTGGAATTGGCAAAGTGATATTTGGAAGCCCATAGAGGGCTATGGTGAAAAAGGAAATACCCTTAGGTGAAATCTGGAAAGAAGCTTTCTGAGAAACTGCTTAGTGTTCTGTTAATTCATCTCACAGGGTTACATCTGTAGTTCATGGATCTCTTTGCTATCCTTATTTCTGTGGAATCTGAGAACAGATACTTCGAATCCCTTTGAAGACTATAGGGCCAAAGGAAATATCCTCCGATAACCAAGAGAAAGAAGCTTTCTGAGAAACTTCTTTGTGTTCTGTGACATCATCTCACAGAGTTACAGCTTTCCCCTCAAGAAGCCTTTCGCTAAGACAGTTCTTGTGGAGTCTT
>NW_020254159.1:0-1270 GCF_003255815.1 Theropithecus gelada
AACTATAGCCACAGGTGCCAACTAGGATAAAGAAAACCTTTTAAACACGCTTAAAGTGAACTGACTAGGCGGAGTTCCTCGATTACAGGCGTCTGATCCAAAATGATCCTGTGATGTAGAATGATAGTTAGCAACCCTGTTTCAGGGCATATCTAGAAAAAAGCAAAACAATGACTACACAATTTTAAATTCTTTGTAAATTATAACTATTACTATGAAAATTCTAAAAATGTGAAAATCTTCCCAACTGTTATTGGACAAGCTTCAAAATAAATACCCTGGCCTTGCTTGCCACACCCACAGATGTGCCAAAATAAATGAAAATATAGCCCAAGTTAGTAGAATCGAAGCCTGAAGATGTATGAGCCGTCCCTGCCTCACTATCTATACATCATGTAGAAATTTAAGAGCAGGTAGTGACACTGCAATGCAAGGCTCAAACCAACTGGGTATTTGGAAACTTCTATGCAAATTGGCATTTTCGATTTTTAAACACGGTGTTATTTGTACTTCAAACAGGTAACTGTTTGGTTCCCTTGGAAAAAATATAGCCATAAACCTAGTCTAAAAAAAAAAAAAATACGGGAGTGGGTATGAGAGAGAGTAGCTTAGAAATTTTAAAAGTATTGGCAGGGAGCAGTCGCTCATGCCTGTAATCCCAGCACTTTGAGAGGCAGGCCCCATGGGGCCTTTGAGGACACCGGTCTCCTCTGCTGCCTTCCTCCTGGACTGACCCCACGACATTCACTGGATTTCCACCCCTGTCTCATTCAACATCCCAAAGGTGGTCTTCAATCCTCATCTGGGGCTCAGCTCTGCCCCAATTTCCTAAATCTTTGCCTTCAGAGCCTGAAAATACCCACGCCCAGGGTCACCCTAAGTCCACGTTTACCCCAGAGAGTCCCAATTTTATGTTTTGCCAGCATCGCCTTAGTGATAATTTATCCTGTCAATTCCAACTGCCTTCACACCTCACCCCTGCCGTCTTCCCAGCAGACCCCACTCAGATGCACATGCCCCAGACCCCACACCCAGGTCTGTGCATGCTGCCCTGCTCTGCCCATGTGGGGACCACCTCTCTTTCTTGAGGAATCAGCTGGCGATCATCTCCTTGTGGAGGGCTGCCCTGACTTTCAACTCTCTCCAGCAAAGGCAGAAGCCGTCCTCGGTACTTCCCCAAAACTCAGGCCAAGTATGAAGATGGCGCAGATGCTAGCTGTGCCTGGGATGCCATGGGCAGTGTCCCCAGATGCTCTGCACGAGGCCCGGG
>NW_020254160.1:0-1270 GCF_003255815.1 Theropithecus gelada
GATCTCCTGACCTTGTGATCCGCCCGCCTCGGCCTCCCAAAGTGCTGGGATTACAGGCGTGAGCCACCGCGCCCGGCCTGGTTTGTTTTCTATATGTTACTTTATTTTCTGTACTGTATGTTCTGCTTATACTATATGTTCTGCTTCTGTATCAAATAACCCCAAAACCGAGTGGATTAAAATATCGACTATCATCACATTGGTTCATGAATCTGCAGTTTGGAGAGGTCCAGGTGGGGGTAGCTTGTCTTTTTAATCATGGCTCTCTATGGGGTGCTTCAGTGGCCTGGGGCCTGGGATAGCTGGACGGCTAAGAAATGTTTTCTTTTTGTGAAGTCTCTGGACTGCTCCAAGCAATTTTTCTACATGGTCTATTCAGAATGGTAGTGTCAGGGCAGTAGACTATACATGGCAAGTGTCATAGGAGTCAGGAAACGGAGGGTGCCAATCTCTAAGAATCTGGACTCAGAAACAGACACAGCATCATTTCCACCATATTGAGTTGTTTAGGCTATCACATAGGCTGTCTAGAATTAAGAGAAGAGAAAATAAATTCCACTTATGGATAGAGGGAGTAAAAAAGCATCTATTTTAGATGCATCATCACTATTAATAATTTAGAAAGCCAATTTTTCATGTCTAAATAGTTCTTCCCTAACTTGGATTATTCTCTTGCTTGATGACTTCTCTAAGAATTTTTATCAGATTGTTGCTTCCAACACTGTTGGCTGCAGAATGCTTTCACAGCATTGCCGTATCTTTGAATTACAAAAGGCTCCATGTCTAAGAACATGTCGAATGTGAGATTCTTGTTGCAACAGAAGTGAGAATTAGAGGCTGAAGCCAAGGAAAAAAATCCACATATGTTACGTAAGTAATGAAAAGACATTTGGAGCTAAACTCCTTTCTCGGGACTTAAGAATTGGTTGAACAAGCTGTGCTATCCCCAACCATAACCCAACACAACACAGATTTTTGTCTATAAACATAAAGGCCCGAGGAAAAAAATAAAAGGTTAAAATTAGGAGTTCTTGGTAGGAGGAAAATAGGAGAGGAAGGGGACTTCCTACCATTACATGCCAAGCAAAATGGAGTCCCACGTGAATAACTCATGGAAAACAGGATGCCCCAAGGAAAGACTGTCATATTTTTCAACAACTGGATGTTTGGTGATTGTTTTTTTTTTTTTTTTTTTTTTTTTGAGACAGAGTCTCGCTCTGTCGCCCAGGCTGGAGTGCAGTGGCGCGATCTCGGCTCACTGCAAGCTCCG
>NW_020254161.1:0-1270 GCF_003255815.1 Theropithecus gelada
CTGTCTACTTTGAGAGCAACTCTGGCATTTGGAGTGTGGGCTGGACTGAGCCCAGGCTACCATGCTGGGGTGTGTCCTTGATAATCCAACTACCAAGTGGGACTGGGCTCCCCAAGGGGGCATCGTCCCCCATGCAGCCGCTTTGTGAGTGGCTTAGTGTTGCATTCTGGAAGGGTTGGTTTGCTTTCAAAACCACCTTTTTTCTAGTTGAACCACCTTCTCAGGAATATTCCAGTCATGGTGAATATTTGTCATTTGAGGGTGTGTTTGAGCCATAGACACAGTCAGATGTCTTTTGACATTCAATCTTCTGATTAGCCTGGGGTTGTGAATGGACTGGGTAACCTCTTGAATAGAGACTGTGGCAGCAGAGGAGGTGGGGGTAGGGTAATAATAGTAAAGGATGCTCGTGTGGCATCCTAGCCCAGTCTGGGACCAGTACAATCAATCACAGAGCGATTGGCACATGGTTGGCTTTTAGCAATGGAGGGTGCCCTTAGGCCCTGTGTTTCCAGCCCTTGCTTCAGAGCTGAGGAAGCCATGGACCAACCCTCCCCAAGCAAGGGCTACCATTAATGAGCCCCTCCTTTCTCCACCCTGCAGGTACTGTGTTTCCCTCGGAGGCGCTCCTGCAGTCAACTACAGCAGAAGGTAACATCTACTATGGGGGATCCCTGTGGGCTCATTACCCCACTGCACCCCTAGGTTCATCTCTGATCCAGAAGAGGTGCAGAGGGCATAGAAAGTAGTGAGCTGGCGTCATGTGCTCAGGTAGTGTGGATGTCACCCTACACTGTGTATGTGCAACTCTGAGTCAATATCACCACACATGAGCTCATGTGTATACTTATGAGTGTGCTCTATAGTTTACTTGCTTTGATGTAAGTCATGTCTTAATTGATGTTGGAGGGCAGGTGGTACCGCCCCTTTTCATAGATAGTGCAGGTCAATGGATCATCTGCCTGTCTTTCTGAAGCTGAATGTGGTGGAGGCAGGCTTCAGTCTCAGCCCCCCGGAGTCTGCTGATACAATCACCTCATAGACTGGTTCTGATGAGCAGCATCGCGACCACCCCTGGCCTAGGATACCAAATATATATCTTCCTAAGTGGCAGTTTCTCCTCTTTTAAAGGATGAGGAGGATGGAGGGTTTTTTAATCCACAAAGAAACCTCCAAGGACACTGTCCCATGGTGTGATCCCCAAAGAGGAGTTTCTGGTTAAACTGTCTACTTTGAGAGCAACTCTGGCATTTGGAGTGTGGGCTGGACT
>NW_020254162.1:0-1269 GCF_003255815.1 Theropithecus gelada
TGTATTTCGTGGATCTCTTTCCTAGCCTTATTTCTGTGGAATCTGAGAACAGATATTTCGGATCCCTTTGAAGCCTATAGGGCCAAAGGGAATATCCTCCGATAACAAAGAGGAAGAAGCTTTCTGAGAAACTACTTTGTGTTCTGTGAAATCATCTCACAGAGTTACAGCTTTCCCCTCAAGAAGCCTATCGCTAAGACAGTTCTTGTGGAATTGGCAAAGTAATATTTGGAAGCCAATAGAGGGCTATGATGAAAAAGGAAATATCCTCTGATGAAATCTGGAAAGAAGCTTTCTGAGAAACTGCTCTGTGACGTGTGACTTCCACTCAAAGAGTTACATCTGTATTTCGTGGATCTCTTTGCTAGCCTTATTTCTGTGGAATCTGAGAACAGATATTACGGATCCCTCTGATGACTATAGGGCCAAAGGAAATATCCTCCGATAACAAAGAGAAAAAAGGTTTCTGATAAACATCTCTGTGTTCTGTGAAATCATCTCACAGAGTTACAGCTTTTCACTCCAGAAGCCTTTGGCTAAGACAGTTCTTGTGGAATAGCAAAGTGATGTTTGGAAACCCATAGAGGGCTATGGTGAAAAAGGAAATATCCTCAGATGAAATCTGGAAAGAAGTTTTCTAGTAAACTCCTCTGTGATTTGGGATTTCCACTCACAGAGTTACATCTCTATTTCGTGGATCTCTTTGCTAGCCTTATTTCTGTGGAATATGAGAACAGATATTTCGGATCCCTTTGAAGACTATAGGAGCAAAGGAAATATCCTCCGATAACAAAGAGAAGGAAGCTTTCTGAGAAACTTCTTTGTGTTCTGTGAATTCATCTCACAGAGTTACAGCTTTCCCCTCAAAAAGCCTTTCGCTAAGACAGTTCTTGTGGAATTGGCAAAGTGATATTTGGAAGCCCATAGAGGGCTATGTTGAAAAAGGAAATATCCTCAGATGAAATCTGGAAAGAAACTTTCGGAGAAACTGCTTAGTGTTCCGTTAATTCATCTCACAGAGTTACATCTGTATTTCGTGCATCTCTTTGCTAGCCTTATTTCTGTGGATTCTGAGACCTGATATTTCGGATCCCTTTGAAGACTATATTGCCAAAGGAAATATCCTCCGATAACCAAGAGAAAGAAGTTTTCTGACAAACTTCTTTCTGTTCTGTGGAATCATCTCACAGAGTTACAGCTTTTCCCTCAAGAAGACTTTCGCTAAGGCACTTCTTCTGGAATTCGCAAAGTGATATTTGGAAGCCTTTA
>NW_020254163.1:0-1269 GCF_003255815.1 Theropithecus gelada
AATAACATTAATTTATATTTTCTTAAAATCTCATTATTCCTAAGTAGTTGAAAAACTTAATAATAGTTAAATAGGAATTGTTTCAATAAAATATAAAATTTGTTTTATGCCAGTTACCTAATGGCAACAAAAAACTTGCAGTGCGACTGCTTTTCCCTATGTTGAACTCCATGCAGATAACTTGCAAGTCAACTCTAATGAAAAAGTATTTGAATTAGACATAGGAAGAATGTATCTTGGATTACAAGTGAATATTTTGGTTCCATAGAAAAATTTAGACATTTAAAGAAAAGCCAAGAGCACAAAATGTTATTTCGAAAATAAATATTTTATTTAGAACTTTAAGATAAAGGATTTTTAGCATCAGGCAATAATAGCAGTTAGAAGCTAACAACACTATGAAGTTAACTCCGTTAGAAGATAATTGCTGTAATAAATGAAAATAAAACGTTAAAGGAACTGAAGAAAAAGTTGAGATCCTCTCAAGCCTTCTCAAAGGGAAAACATAAAAGTGGCAAGAGGCAATAAAAGGTAAGCTTTGGGGTTAAAAATTAAAATATCTTATGATTTTATTGAGTAAATAAATACTACAAGACAATCTTTCGTTCTAACCAATCTTCAGTGTATTAGTATATTTTCATATGAAAGACAGATCCCTATAAAGACTATTATAAATACTTCCCTTTTAATTATAGTCAACTTGATAATGCGAGTTTATTTTAATAAATTAGCTTTTTACAAACCTTATTTTGACTTGCACAAACAATTTATGGCATACTTGAACATCTTGTTTCATTCTAAATATCACTCTTTCTTAAATAAACACAGTCATTTTTATTTTAGGATAAAAAGTTACCATACAAGATTCTTTCCCATATAATTTTTTTTTAATTTAACCTTTCTTGCCAAAAGTATTTGACTATGTCTATAATATTCTTTAAATCTCTCTTATTTACTGGTTATGTTTATGATGATTTACAATTAAACCTTGAATTAAAGAAATTGTTTTTGTAATAACAAATTTTTTAGAAAAATATTTTCTTATTGTATATATATTTTTAAAATATCTTCTTATAGTGTATATTTTTTTAAAAATTAGTAATGACCTAAATATTTAGTCAATACCCATTATTTAATTAAACTTCAGATACTTAAATTATAGAAGAAGTTTATTTAAAAGGTTAATTTTATTTCATTTCCCTAATTTACTTTTTATATAGCTTACCTAGATTATTTATGAAAACTGTAACACTCATCCTTTAAGGATGT
>NW_020254164.1:0-1268 GCF_003255815.1 Theropithecus gelada
TATATGGCCAAAGGAAATATCCTCCGATAACAAAGAGAAAGAAGCTTTCTGAGAAACTTCTTTGTGTTCTGTAAAATCATCTCACAGAGTTACAGCTTTCCCGTCAAGAAGCCTTTCACTAAGACAGTTCTTGTGCAATTGGCAAAGTGATATTTGGAAGCCCATAGAGGGCTATGGTGAAAAAGGAAATATCCTCAGATGAAATCTGGAAGGAAGCTTTCTGAGAAACTGCTCTGTGCTTTGGGACTTCGACTCACAGAGTTACATCTGTATTTCGTGGATCTCTTTGCTAGCCTTATTTCTGTGGAATCTGAGAACAGATATTTCGGATCCCTTTGAAGACTATAGGGCCAAAGGAAATATCCTCCGATAACAAAGAGAAAGACGCTTTCTGAGAAACTTCTTTGTGTTCTGTGAAATCATCTCACAGAGTTACAGCTATCCCCTCAAGAAGCCTTTCGCTAAGACAGTTCTTGTGGAATTGGCAAAGTGATATTTGGAAGCCCGTAGAGGGCTATGGTGAAAAAGGTAATATCCTGAGATGAAATCTGGAAAGAAGCTTTCTGAGAAACTGCTCTGTGATGTGTGACTTCCATTCACAGAGTTACATCTGTATTTCGTGGATCTCTTTGCTAGCCTTATTTCTGTGGAATCTGAGAACAGATATTTCGGATCCCTTTGAAGACTATAGGGTCAAAGGAAATATCCTCCGATAACAAAGAGAAAGAAGCTTTCTGAGAAACTTCTTTGTGTTCTGTGAAATAATCTACAGAGTTACAGCTTTCCCCTCAAGAAGCCTTTTGCTAAGATAGTTCTTGTGGAATTCGCAAAATGATATTTGGAAGCCCATAGAGGGCTATGGTGAAAATGGAAATATCCTCAGATGAAATCTGGAAAGAAGCTTTTTGAGAAACTGCTCTGTGATGTGTGACTTCCACTCAGAGAGTTACATCTGTATTTCGTGTATCTCTTTGCTAGTCTTATTTCTCTGGAATCTGAGAACAGACATTTCGGATCCCTTTGAAGACTATAGGTACAAAGGAAATAGCCTCCGACAACAAAGAGAAAGAAGTTTTCTGAGAAACTTCTTTTTGTTCTGTGAAATGATCTCACAGAGTTACAGCTTTCCCCTCAAGAAGCCTTTCGCTAAGACAGTTCTTGTGGAATTGGCAGAGTGATATTTGGATGCCCATAGAGGGCTATGGTGAAAAAGGAAATATCCTCAGATGAAATCTGTAAAGAAGGTTTCTGAGAAACTGCTTAGTGTT
>NW_020254165.1:0-1268 GCF_003255815.1 Theropithecus gelada
GGGATGAAGCCCACTTGATCATGGTGGATAAGCTTTTTGATGTGTTGCTGAATCCGGTTTGCCAGTATTTCATTGAGGATTTTTTCATCGATGTTCATCAGGGATATTGGTCTAAAATTCTCTTTTTTTTATTGTATCTCTGCCAGGCTTTGGTATCAGGATGATGTTGGCCTCATCAAATGAGTTAGGGAGGATTCCCTCTTTTTCTATTGATTGGAATAGTTTCAGAAGGAATGGTACCAGCTCCTCCTTGTACCTCTGGTAGAATTCGGCTGTGAATCCATCTGGTCCTGGACTTTTTTTGGTGGGTAGGCTATTAATTATTGCCTCAATTTCAGAGCCTGCTATTGGTCTATTCAGGGATTCAACTTCTTCCTGGTTTAGTCTTGGAAGAGTGTAAGTGTCCAGGAAATTATCCATTTCTTCTAGATTTTCCAGTTTATTTGCGTAGAGGTGTTGATAGTATTCTCTGATGGTAGTTTGTATTTCTGTGGGGTCAGTGGTGATATCCCCTTTATCATTTTTTATTGCATCTATTTGATTCTTCTCTCTTTTCTTCTTTATTAGTCTTGCTAGCGGTCTGTCAATTTTGTTGATCTTTTCAAAAAACCAACTCCTGGATTCATTGATTTTTTAGAGGGATTTTTGTGTCTCTATCTCCTTCAGTTCTGCTCTGATCTTAGTTATTTCTTGCCTTCTGGTAGCTTTCGAATGTGTTTGGTCTTGCTTCTCTAGTTCTTTTAATTGTGATGTTAGAGTGTCAATTTTAGATCTTTCCTGCTTTGTCTTGTGGGTATTTCGTGCTATAAATTTCCCTCTACACACTGCTTTAAATGTGTCCCGGAGATTCTGGTATGTTGTATCTTTGTTCTCATTGGTTTCAAAGAACATCTTTATTTCTGCCTTCATTTCGTTATGTACCCAGTAGTCATTCAGGAGCAGGTTGTTCAGTTCCATGTAGTTGAGCGGTTTTGATTGAGTTTCTTAGTCCTGAGTTCTAGTTTGATTGCACTGTGGTGTGAGAGAGAGTTCGTTATAATTTCTGTTCTTGTACATTTGCTGAGGAGTGCTTTAGTTCCAATTATGTGGTAAATTTTGGAGTAAGTGCAATGTGGTGCTGAGTAGAATATATATTCTGTTGATTTGGGGTGGAGAGTTCTATAGATGTCTATTAGGTCTGCTTGCTGCAGAGATGAGTTCAATTCCTGGATATCCTTGTTAACTTTCTGTCTCGTTGATCTGTCTAATGTTGACAGTGGAGTGTTGAA
>NW_020254166.1:0-596 GCF_003255815.1 Theropithecus gelada
TAGGGCCAAAGGAAATATCCTCCGATAACAAACAGAAAGAAGCTTTCCGAAAAACTTCTTTGTGTTCTGTGAAATCAACTCACAGTGTTACACGTTTCCCGTCAAGAAGCCTTTCGCTAAGACAGTTCTTGTGGAACTTGCAAAGTGATATGTGGAAGCCCATAGACGGCTATGGTGAATAAGGAAATATCCTCAGATGAAATCTACAAAGAAGCTTTCTGAGAGACTGCTCTGTGATGTGTAATTCCACTCACAGAGTTACATCTGTATTTCGTGGATCTCTTTGCTAGCCTTATTTCTGTGGAATCTGAGAACAGATATTTCGGATCCCTTTGAAGACTATAGGGCCAAAGGAAATATCCTCTGATAACAAAGAGAAAGAAGCTTTCTGAAATACTTCTTTGTGTTCTGTGAAATCATCCCACAGAGTTACAGCTTTCCCGTCAGGAGGCCTTTCGCTAAGACACTTCTTGTGGAATTGGCAAAGTGATATTTGGAAGCCCATAGAGGGCAGTGGTGAAAAAGGAAATATCCTCAGATGAAATCTGGAAAGAATCTTTCTGAGAAACTGCTTAGTGTTCTGTTAATTCATCTCA
>NW_020254166.1:620-1268 GCF_003255815.1 Theropithecus gelada
AGAAAGAAGCTTTCTGAGAAACTTCTTTGTGTTCTGTGAAATCATCTCACAGAATTACAGCTCTCCCCTCAAGAACCCTTTCGCTGAGACAGTTCTTGTGGAATTGGCAAAGTGATATTTGGAAGCCCATAGAGGGCTACGTTGAAAAAGAAAATATCCTCAGCTGAAATCTGGAAAGAAGTTTCTGAGAACCTGCTTAGTGTTCTGTTAATTCATCTCAGAGAGTTACATCTGTATTTCGTGGATCTCTCTGCTAGCTTTATTTCTGTGGAATCTGAGAACAGATATTTCGGATCCCTTTGGAGCCTATAGGGCCAAAGGAAATATCCTCCAATAACAAAGAGAAAGAAGCTTTCTGAGAAACTTCTTTGTGATCTGTGAAATAATCTCACAGAGTTACAGCGTTCCCCGCAAGAAGCCTTTCGCTAGGACATTTCTTGCGGAATTGCCAAAGTGATATTTGGAAGCCCATAGAGGGCTATGGTGAAAAAGGAAATATCCTCAGCTGAAATCTGGAAAGAAGCTTTCTGAGAAACTGCTGAGTGTTCTGTTAATTCATCTCACAGAGTTACATCTGTATTTCGTGGATCTCTTTGCTAGCCTTATTTCCGTGGAATCTGAGAACAGATATTTCGGATCCCTTTGAAG
>NW_020254167.1:0-1268 GCF_003255815.1 Theropithecus gelada
CAGGAAATACAGATGTAACTCTGTGAGATGAATTAACAGAACACTAAGCAGTTTGTCAGAAAGCCTCTTTCCAGATTTCATCTGAGGATATTTCTTTTTCACCATAGCCCTCTATGGGCTTCCAAGTATCACTTTGCCAATTCCACAAGAACTGTCTTAGCGAAAAGCTTCTTCAGGGGAAAGCTGTAACTCTGTGAGATGATTTCACGGAACACAAAGAAGTTTCTCAGAAAGCTTCTTTCTCTTTGTTATCGGAGGATATTTCCTTTGGCCCTATAGTCTTCAAAGGGATCCGAAATATCTGTCCTCAGATTACACAGAAATAAGACTAGCAAAGAGATCCACGAAATACAGATGTAACTGTGTGAGATGAATGAAGAGAACACTAAGCAGTTTCTCAGAACGCTTCTTTCCAGATTTCATCTGAGGATGTTTCCTTTTTCACCATAGCCCTCTATGGGCTTCCAAATAATGCTTTGCAAATTCCACAAGAACTGTCTTAGCGAAAGGCTTCTTTAGGGGAAAGCTGTAACTCTGTGAAATGATTTCACAGAACACAAAGAAGTTTCTCAGAATGCTTCTTTCTCTTTGTTATCGGAGGAGATTTCCTTTGGCCCTATAGTCTTCAAAGGGATCCGAAATATCTGTTCTCAGATTACACAGAAATAAGGCTAGCAAAGAGATCCACGAAACAGAGATGTAACTCTGTGAGATGAATTAACAGAACACTAAGCAGTTTCTCAGAAAGCTTCTTTCCAGATTTCATCTGAAGATATTTCCTTTTCACCATAGCCCTCTATGGGCTTCCAAATATCACTTTGCAATTCCACAAGAACTGTCTTAGCGAAAGGCTTCTTTAGGGGAAAGCTGTAACTCTGGAAAATGATTTCACAGAACACAAAGAAGTTTCTCAAAAAGCTTCTTTCTCTTTGTTATCGGAGGATATTTCCTTTGGCCCTATAGTCTTTAAATGGATCCGAAATATCTGTTCTCATATTCCACAGAAATAAGGCTAGCAAAGAGATCCACGAAATACAGATGTAACTCTGTGAGATGAATGAACAGAACACTAAGCAGTTTCTCAGAAAGCTTCTTTTCAGATTTCATCTGAGGATATTTCCTTTTTCAGCATAGCCCTCTATGGGCTTCCAAATATCACTTTGCCAATTCCACAAGAACTGTCTTAGCGAAAGGCTTCTTGAGGGGAATGCTGTAACTCTGTGAGATGATTTCACGGAGCACAAAGAAGTTTCTCAGAAAGCTTCTTT
>NW_020254168.1:0-1268 GCF_003255815.1 Theropithecus gelada
GGCATGCACTACACAGTGTTTCCCGGCCCAAGGTCCCAACTTCCACCATGAGATCCTTATTCACATCAGTATAGGCAAATATGACTTCATCTTTCTTTGTCTTCCTTCGAAGGACAATTGATGTCACATTGCTCACAGGATAAACATACTTCTCCCCCACTGGCTGTTTCCACACCCCTGCACCCACCAAAGGATTTGTATATTGTCCCCTAGGAAGGACCTTCTCTTGTCAGTCTGAGATAAAAGCTCAGCTACAACCTTGTCTTCACTGGTCAGGACTCCTGTATTCAATTTCTCAAAATGAGGCTCTCTGCTCAGCTCCCGGGGCTATGGATGCTCTGGTTGCCTGGTAAGAACAAAAGGAGATGAGTGTGGAGCATGGGGTGGAAGGATGAGCTCTGGGACCCCACAGTGTCCCATGCTTATTCTGACGAAGTGTTAGAGGTGTATGGCTTATGTTTCAGGAAAGGGAATTTATAATTTGCCCTGTGAATAATTAGAAACCATCTGAAAGGAACAACGATCAGTACTCTGAATACTATCTTGAAAAATAAAAGGATCTCTTGTACCTAGTAAATAATGGGCTCATTGTTAAAAGTTTATTTTTTGTGATGTGAATCAAAATTATTTTTTAAAAAATAAATCAATATTATAAGCAAAATGTTTTTTTTTAATTTTTTTTTATTTTTTTATTTTATTTATTTATTTATTTATTTATTATTATTATACTTTAAGTTGTAGGGTACATGTGCATAACGTGCAGGTTTGTTACATATGTATACTTGTGCCATGTTGGTCTACTGCACCCATCAACTCGTCATTTACATCAGGTATAACTCCCAATGCAATCCCTCCCCCCTCCCCCCTCCCCATGATAGGCCCCGGTGTGTGATGTTCCCCTTCCTGAGTCCAAGTGATCTCATTGTTCAGTTCCCACCTATGAGTGAGAACATGCGGTGTTTGGTTTTCTGTTCTTGTGATAGTTTGCTAAGAATGATGGTTTCCAGCTGCATCCATGTCCCTACAAAGGACACAAACTCATCCTTTTTTATGGCTGCATAGTATTCCATGGTGTATATGTGCCACATTTTCTTAATCCAGTCTGTCACTGATGGACATTTGGGTTGATTCCAAGTCTTTGCTATTGTGAATAGTGCCGCAATAAACATACGTGTGCATGTGTCTTTATAGCAGCATGATTTATAATCCTTTGGGTATATACCCAGTAATGGGATGGCTGGGTCATATGGTACATCTAGTTCTAGATC
>NW_020254169.1:0-1268 GCF_003255815.1 Theropithecus gelada
TTAAGAGAACACTAAGCAGTTTCTCAGAAAACTTCTTTCCAGATTTCCTCTGAAGATATTTCCTTTTTCGCCATTCCCCACTATGGTCTTCCAGATATCACTTTGCCAATTCCACAAGAACTGTCTTAGCGAAAGGCTTCTTGAGGGGAAAGCTGTAACTCTGTGTGATGATTTCACAGAACACAAAGAAGTTTCTCAGAAAGCTTCTTTCTCTTTGTTATTGGAGGATATGTCCTTTGGTCCTATAGTCTTCAAAGGGATCCGAAATATCTGTTCTCTGATTCCACAGTAAGAAACCTATCAAAGAGATCCACGAAATACAGATGTAACTCTGTGAGATGAATTAACAGAACACTAAGCAGTTTTTCAGAAAGCTTCTTTCCAAATTTCATCTGAGGATATTTGCTTTTTCACCATAGCCCTCTAGGGGTTCCAAATATCACTTTGCCAATTCCACAAGAACTGTCTTAGCGAAAGGCTTCTTGAGGGGAAAGCTGTAACTCTGTGAGATGCTTTCACAGAAATCAAAGAAGTTTTTCAGAAAGCATCTTTCTCTTTTTATCGGAGGATATTTCCTTTGGTCCTAAAGTCTTCAAAGGCATCCGAAATATCTGTTCTCAGATTCCACAGAAATAAGGCTAGCAAAGTGATCCACGAAATACAGATGTTACTCTGTGATTGGAAGTCAGACATCACAGAGCAGTTTCTCAGAAAGCTTCTTTCCAGATTTCATCAGAGGATATTTGCAGTTTCACCATAGCCCTCTATGGGTTTACAAATATCACTTTGCCAATTCCAAAAGAACTGTCTTAGCGAAAGGCTTCTTGAGGGAAAAGCTGTAACTCACTCTGTGAGATGATTTCACAGAACACAAAGAAGTTTCTCAGAGAGGTTCTTTCTCTTTCTTATCAGAGGATATTTCCTTTGGCCCTATAGTCTTCAAAGGGATCCGAAATATCTGTTCTAAGATTCCACAGAAGTAATGCTAGCAAAGAGATCCACGAAATACAGATGTAACCCTGTGAGATGAATTAACAGAACACTAAGCAGTTTCTCAGAAAGCTTCTTTCCAGATTTCATCTGAGAATATTTCGTTTTTCACCATAGCCCTCTAGGGGCTTCCAAATATCACTTTGCCAATTCCACAAGAACTGTCTTAGCGAAAGACTTCTTGAGGGGAAAGCTGAAACTCTGTGAGATGATTTCACAGAACACAAAGAAGTTTCTCAGAAAGCTTCTTCCTCTTTGTTATCGGAGGATATTTCCTT
>NW_020254170.1:0-1268 GCF_003255815.1 Theropithecus gelada
TCCAATACTTTAATATTTGATGAGTAAAATATTTGATGAGTAAAATAGTTTAATATTTGATGAGTAAAATATTAAAGTACACACTGGGTCAACACTGCCTTTCAATAAAGACGTGGGCTGTGATGACTCCAGCTGTGATTTGCGCCACAGTGGGCGGAGTGCTCACAGTGGATCCTCGGGCCATGGGAGACCCCATTAAATACATTGAACAACATGCCGTCAAAGCACTTCCCATCTGCCACTGCTCGGGGCCCACAACAAGCTACAGCAGCATCACAACCTTTGCCAGCACAAAGCCCGGTGTCCTTTCACTTTATCTGTGTGTATGAGCACACACACTTATGCTCACCTGTGCAGACCCTCACACCATAGTGTACACTGTCACAGTGACACCGCCAGCTACTGAGGGCTGTGCCTTTTACCAAGTCTTATTTCAGGCTGGCTTAGCACGAGGACATTGTGCATGCAATACTGACTTTGAACTGAGTCACTCAAAAATTAGTCAAATCAATTCAGGTAGTGTGTGTTTTTCTTTCTCCTGCTTTTGAAAACAACCTGTAGAGGAGTTTTTTTAGCCACTTATTTAAAATGTTAATGAAGGAACCTGTGAGTGCAGAGGCACAGAAACGAGCAGTTGATTTAAGAGTCATTCCAATGCATAAGCAAGTTCCAAATGCTCTGAGAGGTGAGGAGGGGAAGATGCAAAGGGCGCCTTGAGAAGAACTGCTTTTGCAGTAATGCCCTGGCAGCTCCCAGCATGCTCGCTGCGATGGCATTCACCCCACTGCGGTTGTCATCATCAATGTGACTTTTTTGTTTTAGAAGGATCTGTTGTGGTCAGGGTTCCACCTGTCCTCCCCCATACCATGGCAGTTCCTGGCAGGTGCTGGCCAAATGGGACTTGGGTAGAAACAAAGGACCAGACCCACAGAAACAGGGACCCTGGGGGCTTCCAAGGGGGAGAGCTGACTGCCAGGTGCAGAATCTATAGAATTACCCACTGTGTGAGCCGGAGGGACCTGCGCAAATCCCTGGGGAGTGTGTTAGAATTTCCCCAAATACTGTACAAGGGAAAAGTACTCACACTTTATCACGTGAAAGACTAATGATGTCTAGGAGCTGACACAGAACAGGGGGACTCTGTCCACTGCAGGGACAGCGAGCTGTGTCAGGACAGAAATGAGCAAGCTTGAGTCTCCGGGGACACCTGTGGAAAGAGCCATGCAAGGCACACACCAGGGCTGTGACTCACTCCTCAGAGCAGGCTT
>NW_020254171.1:0-1268 GCF_003255815.1 Theropithecus gelada
TCCAATACTTTAATATTTGATGAGTAAAATATTTGATGAGTAAAATACTTTAATATTTGATGAGTAAAATATTAAAGTACACACTGGGTCAACACTGCCTTTCAATAAAGACGTGGGCTGTGATGACTCCAGCTGTGATTTGCGCCACAGTGGGCGGAGTGCTCACAGTGGATCCTCGGGCCATGGGAGACCCCATTAAATACATTGAACAACATGCCGTCAAAGCACTTCCCATCTGCCACTGCTCGGGGCCCACAACAAGCTACAGCAGCATCACAACCTTTGCCAGCACAAAGCCCGGTGTCCTTTCACTTTATCTGTGTGTATGAGCACACACACTTATGCTCACCTGTGCAGACCCTCACACCATAGTGTACACTGTCACAGTGACACCGCCAGCTACTGAGGGCTGTGCCTTTTACCAAGTCTTATTTCAGGCTGGCTTAGCACGAGGACATTGTGCATGCAATACTGACTTTGAACTGAGTCACTCAAAAATTAGTCAAATCAATTCAGGTAGTGTGTGTTTTTCTTTCTCCTGCTTTTGAAAACAACCTGTAGAGGAGTTTTTTTAGCCACTTATTTAAAATGTTAATGAAGGAACCTGTGAGTGCAGAGGCACAGAAACGAGCAGTTGATTTAAGAGTCATTCCAATGCATAAGCAAGTTCCAAATGCTCTGAGAGGTGAGGAGGGGAAGATGCAAAGGGCGCCTTGAGAAGAACTGCTTTTGCAGTAATGCCCTGGCAGCTCCCAGCATGCTCGCTGCGATGGCATTCACCCCACTGCGGTTGTCATCATCAATGTGACTTTTTTGTTTTAGAAGGATCTGTTGTGGTCAGGGTTCCACCTGTCCTCCCCCATACCATGGCAGTTCCTGGCAGGTGCTGGCCAAATGGGACTTGGGTAGAAACAAAGGACCAGACCCACAGAAACAGGGACCCTGGGGGCTTCCAAGGGGGAGAGCTGACTGCCAGGTGCAGAATCTATAGAATTACCCACTGTGTGAGCCGGAGGGACCTGCGCAAATCCCTGGGGAGTGTGTTAGAATTTCCCCAAATACTGTACAAGGGAAAAGTACTCACACTTTATCACGTGAAAGACTAATGATGTCTAGGAGCTGACACAGAACAGGGGGACTCTGTCCACTGCAGGGACAGCGAGCTGTGTCAGGACAGAAATGAGCAAGCTTGAGTCTCCGGGGACACCTGTGGAAAGAGCAATGCAAGGCACACACCAGGGCTGTGACTCACTCCTCAGAGCAGGCTT
>NW_020254172.1:0-1268 GCF_003255815.1 Theropithecus gelada
CAAGTATACAACTTGGGGTCAGACAGCCCATGGTCAAAGTTGAACTCCACCACTGTTCAGCTGTGTGACTTTGGCCAAGTGACTTTCCCTCTCTGATCCTCATGATCATTTTTGGTAAAAACAGCACAATGACAGGTCTATGAAGATTGGAGGAGCCAAAATAAAAATGTGTGTCTTAGTTTGAGTTTTCTGGAAGTAGATCCTGAGGCAAAGATTCAAGTATAAAAATTTTATCTGGAGGTGACTCTAGGACAGCAATTATACTGCCAAGCTCTTCTTTAGGGTACTAATTGCAGGAAACACCAGTACAGGAGTGGGGAACTGAGACAGGAATGGAATGCAGCAGTTAAAGGGACCTTCATCAAGAACATTTCCACTGTGGGCAGTCAGGACTCAGCCCTGTCGGGTACCTCTGAGACACAGCATAGAACGTGTGTCTCAGAGTCATCCCACCCGGAGCAAGGGAGTTCGGGTATTTATCCACTCATACCTACCAGTCACTTCTCCGGGCTTCTTCCAAGGGCATGATTCCTCCAGAATGCCCTGCCTGCACTGCAAGAATGAGACCTGGAGGGTCAGTGGCAAGGGCCCTGACAGCACCTCCAGCAATGAGCAGGACCACAGCCTGGTGTGGAGAATTTCAGTCCCTCAGTGACCCCAACACACACACACACACACACACACACACACACACACACACACACTCCCTCTCTCTCTCTCTTGCTCTCTCCCTCTCTCACTCTCATGCACACACACATTCTTTCTCTCCTCTCACACACACACATTCTTTCTCTCTCTCTCTCTCACACACACACACACACACACACACACCCCACACACACTCCAACACCAGCACAGGGAATATGTACATACACATACATGCATACATGACTGTTACCCACTTAGATCCTGGTGAATCCATGGGATAGAAGATAAGGTGGGAATCAGAGGAAAGAGCAAAATTAAGGGGAGTGAAGGTCTTGGGAACAAAATGCAAATGCAGTCAGAAAATCAAGAGGGAAGAGGAGTGGTCTGGACACCAAATGCCTGCTGGGTGGCACCTGCTCTACACACACTGTCAGTCATTCCCCAAGCAGCCTCATGGGGTAGAAGGAATTCCCCTCAACTTACAGATGGCAGAAATGCAGTTCAGAAAAGAAAACTTTACTAACTGATTTTACTGCTTCTGGGCTCTGCTCCTTTTCTTGCTGGGCAATCATGGCAGAACTGACAAAAACATTTTCCCCCTTCACCACCTGGACCAGAGC
>NW_020254173.1:0-1267 GCF_003255815.1 Theropithecus gelada
TGTGAAATCATCTCACAGAGTTACAGCTTTCCGCTCAGGAAGCATTTCGCTAAGCCAGTTCTTGTGGAATTGGCAAAGTGATATTTGGAAGCCCATAGAGGGCTATGCTGAAAAAGGAAATATCCTCAGATGAAATCTGGAAAGAAGCTTTCTTAGAAACTGCTTATTGTTCTGTTAATTCATCTCACAGAGTTACATCTGTATTTCGTGAATCTCTTTGCTAGCCTTATTTCTGTGGAATCAGAGAACAGATATTTCGGATCCCTTTGAAGAGTATAGGGCCAAAGGAAATATCCTCCGATAACACAGAGAAAGAAGCTTTCTGAGAAACTTCTTTGTGTTCTGTGAAATCATCTAACAGAGTTACAGCTTTCCCCTCAAGAAGCCTTTCGCTAAGCCAGTTCTTGTGGAATTGGCAAAGTGATATTTGGAAGCCCATAGAGGGCTATGCTGAAAAAGGAAATATCCTCAGATGAAATCTGGAAAGAAGCTTTCTGCGAAATTGCTTAGTGTTCTGTTAATTCAACTCTCAGAGTTACATCTGTATTTCGTGGATCTCTTTGCTAGCCTTATTTCTGTGGAATCAGAGAACAGATATTTCGGATCCCTTTGAAGAATATAGGGCCAAAGGAAATATCCTTCGATAACGAAGAAAAGAAGCTTTCTGAGAAACTTCTTTGTGTTCTGTGAAATCATCTCACAGAGTTACAGCTTTCCGCTCAGGAAGCATTTCGCTAAGACTGTTCTTGTGGAATTGGCAAAGTGATATTTGAAAGCCCATAGAGGGCTATGGTGAAAAAGGAAATATCCTCAGATGAAATCTGGAAAGAAGCTTTCTGAGAAACTGCTTAGTGTTCTCTTAATTCATCTCACAGAGTTACATCTGTATTTCGTGCAGCACATTGCTCGTCTTATTTCTGTGGAATCAGAGAACAGATATTTCGGATCCCTTTGAAGATTATAGGGCCAAAGGAAATATCCTTCTATAACAAAGAGAAAGAAGCTTTCTGAGAAACTTCTTTGTGTTCTGTGAAATCATCTCACAGAGTTACAGCCTTCCCCTCAAGAAGCCTTTCGCTAAGAGAGTTCTTGTGGAATTGGCATAGTGATATTTCGAAGCCCATAGAGGGCTATCGTGAAAAAGGAGATATCCTCAGATGAAATCTGGAAAGAAGCTTTCTGAGAAACTGCTTAGTGTTCTGTTAATTCATCTAACAGAGGTACATCTGTATTTCGTGGATCTCTTTGCTAGCCTTATTTCTGTGGA
>NW_020254174.1:0-1267 GCF_003255815.1 Theropithecus gelada
GTTCGCTAGCACAGTGCTTGTGGAATTGGGAAAGTGATATTTGGAAGCCCCAAGAGGGCTATGGTGAAAAAGGAAATATGCTCAGATGAAACATGGAATGAATCTTTCTGAGAAACTGCTCAGTGCTCTGTTAATTCATCTCAGAGAGTTACATCTGTATTTCGTGGATCTCTTTGCTAGCCTTATTACAGTGAAATCTGAGAACAGATATTTCGGATCCCTCTGAAGATTATAGGGCCCAAGGGAATATCATCCGATAACAAAGAGAAAGTAGCTTTCTGAGAAACTGCTCAGTGATGTGTGACATCCACTCACAGAGTTACATCTGGATTTCGTGGATCTCTTTGCTAGCCTTATTTCTGTAGGATCTGAGAACAGATATTTCGGATCCCTTTGAAGAATATAGGGCCAAATGAAATATCCTCCAATAACAAAGAGAAAGACGCTTTCTCAGAAACTTCTTTGTGTTCTGTGAAATCATCTCTCAGAGTTACAGCTTTCCCCTCAAGAAGCCTTTCGCTAAGAGAGTTCTTGTGGAATTGGCAAAGTGATATTTGGAAGCCCATAGAGGGCTATGGTGAAAAAGGAAATATCCTCAGATGAAATTGGAGAGAAGCTTTCTGAGAAACTGCCTCGTGTTCTGTTAATTCATCTCACAGAGTTACATCTGCATTTCGTGGATCTCTTTGCTAGACTTATTTCTGTGGAATCTGAGAACTGATATTTCGGATCCCTTTAAAGACTGTAGGTCCAAAGGAAATATCCTCCGATAACAAAGAGAAGGAAGTTTCCTGAGAAACTCCGTTGTGTTCTGTGAAATCATCTCTCAGAGTTACAGCTTTCCCTTCAAGAAGCCTTTCGCTAAGGCAATTCTTGTGGAATTGGCAAAGTGACATTTGGAAACCCTTCGAGGGCTATGGTGACAAAGGAAATATCCTCAGATGAAATCTGGAAAGAAGCTTTCTGAGAAACTGCTTAGTATTCTCTTAATTCATCTCACAGAGTTCCATCTGTATTTGTGGATCTCTTTGCTCGCCTTATTTCTGTGGAATCTGAGAACAGATATTTCGGATCCCTTTGAAGATATAGGGCCAAAGGAAATATCCTCCGATAACAAAGAGAAGGAAGGTTTCTGAGAAACTTCTTTGTGTTCTGTGAAATCATCCCACAGAGTTACAGCTTTCCCTTCAAGAAGCCTTTCCTTAGACAGTTCTTGTGGAATTGGCAAAGTGATATTTGGAAGCCCATAGAGGGCTCTGGTGAAAAA
>NW_020254175.1:0-1267 GCF_003255815.1 Theropithecus gelada
ATGTCACTCTGTGAGCTGAATTCACCCACAACAAAGCAGTTTTTGAGAAGGCCTCTCTGCAGTTTTTATCTGAGAATATTCCATTTTTCACCATGGGATTCAAAGATATTCAAGCTATCACTTCTGAGATTCCACAAAAACGGCGCTAGCAAACTCCTCCATCAAAGAGTGGTTTAACTCCCTGAAATGAATTCACACATCACAGAGCAGTTTCGCAGAAAGCTTCTTTCACGTTTTCAATGGAGGATATTTCCCTTGTCCGTATAGTCTTCATAGCGAACCGAAATATTCATTCCTAGACTCAACAAAAACAGAGGTAACAGAATGCTCCCTGAAAGGAAAGTGTATCTCTGTGAATGAATTCACACACCAGAGAGCAGTTTCTCAGAAACCTTCTTTCTAGCTTTCATCTGAGGATATTACCTTTTTCACCACAGGCCTCAATGCACTCCCATATATCACTTTGCAGATTCCACGGAAACAGTGTTAGGAAACTGCTTCATAGAAAGAAACGTGTAAATCTGTGAGATGATTACACACATCATAAAGCAGTTTCTCAGAAAACTTCTTTCTCGTTTTAATAGGAGGATATTTCCTTTGCCACGGTAAGCTTCATGGTGCTAAGAAATATCCCATTGCACATTTCAAGAAAAGAGTGTTAGCAAACTGCTCAATGAAAAGAACACCGTAACTCTGTGAGCTGCATTCACACATCACAATGCAGTTTCTCAGAACGCTTCTTTAAAGTTTTCATCTGAGGATATTGCCTTTTTCACTACAGGCCTCAATGCGCTCCCAAATATCACTTTTTAGATTCCACGAAGTCAATGTTAGCAAACTGCTTCATGAAGAGAAAGTTGTAACTCTGTGAGATGAAACCACACATCATAGAGAAGTTTCTCAGAAAGCTTCTTTCTAGTTTTTCTGTGAGGACATTTCCTTCGTCCGAGGAGTCTTCATAGCGATCCAAATGATCACTTCTCAGATGCCACAAAAAGAGTGTTAGGAAACGGCTCCACGAAATACAGGTGTAACTCTGTGAGATGAATTCACACATCACAAAGCAGTTTCTCAGATCGCTGCTTTCCAGTTTTCATCTGAGGATATTTCCTTTTTCACCACAGGTCTCATTGCGCTCCCAAATATCACTTTGCAGATTCCACGAAAACTGCGATAGGATACTGCTTTATGGAGAGAAAGGGGTAACTCTGTGAGATGAACTCACTCATCACAAAGCAGTTTCTCAGAAAGCTTCTGTCTAGTTTTT
>NW_020254177.1:0-7545 GCF_003255815.1 Theropithecus gelada
CAAAGGCCCCTGCATTTCCCCCTTTTTGTTTTTGTTTTGCCTCAATCTTAAAAAGGTAGCCCATATTTGTTCCTGTGTTTTCTTTTGTTTTTGGAGGTGACGGAGGGAGCATCGAATCACCAAAAGAAGTAGACTCAATCCAAGTGCCCAAAGCAATATACTTCCAGAGATTGTAGAAATCCATGTTTTCATCTGGTTCCATGGGTTAAAGGCAGCAAGGCGCTGACCCAGCTCTGCAGGGTTACGGTTCCAGACAACACATGTAATTGTTGTCGAAATGCTTCAGAAATGTTCTGAATGAGCTCTTGGATGTCCAAACTAATATTTTTATGGCCTACTGATAATTTTTGGATTACAGTCCAATTTTGAGAGATGTTAAAAGGTACAGGCATTACACAAATTTGAGTGGAGTTCCAATCACATTGTAATGTCATCCGAGTACTGAGTACAGTGAGCTGATCTCCAAGCCATGTCAATGCTTGCTCCATGTTGTCCAATCTTTCAGCAAGTTGAGAGTCAATGTTTCGTTGTTGAAGCCATAACCGGTGAGATTGTTCGTGCCATTGCTGCATAAATTCAGCATTTTGTATGCTTTGATGAAGAGCGAGTCCTGCGGTCGCAGTGGAGGCGATGGCAACAAGACTCATCACCGAGGCAATTATAAGTCCAAGGGCACGGCGGGTTCGCTGAAGAGAAGTCCAAATATAAGTTTCAAGAGGTGATGCCCCCCACGGTCATGTAAGGTTAACAGGTAGCCAAATTTCCTTAGGAGCCCTGAGGATATAAATATCCCCAGTAAAGTTGTGCCACTAGGAATGATTGAGGCAAGACAAAAATGTACACATATCTGTACAATTAACAATCCCCATATCATTATCTCATGTCAAATTCCCTGCTAATAATAGGTAGGGCTTACAGACACCAGCAATAATATATCAGGAGGTATTTTGATATAACTGAATATGAAAGGAGTTAGTTGGGTTAGAAAGATTAAGGGACATATTCCTCACAAAAGTGCTAATGGCATCATCTGCAGCTAACAACTTCCAAAGATGCCTCTGTACTTCAGGCCTCCTTCACGCCATACCAAGGTTTCATTACTGTTAGCGGCAATACTTTTATTTACCCAGTGTCATTTCAAAGGTATGTGACTAAATTTTATTTGAAAATCACCGTGCACACTCCAATCAGTTATTTACATTCCATTGTATTCTAATAAAATCCGGGGTTTAGTTCCCTGACATTGTTGCCACTCCAGCACCTCAATATTAGGAGAAACCTCTGGAATAGGACAAAAAGGTAAAGAACTAGGAATAGTTTCATTACTATATACAGTATGATTATACTGAAAGCTTCTAGTTACAATAATAACAGTATTAGCAGCCACATGACTATGATTATAGCGAACAGCCCAGGCTTCATGCGATTTTCGGAGACAATGAGAACTATTTCCCATACCTATTGGAAGTCCTTCCACTCCAAATTGATATGTGTTGTTTATAATTCCCGTTTCCCATTCTATATTGTCCTTGTCTATATAGGGGGACGGCATCCAAGTAGTGTCATTGGTGAAAACCTTAATTTCCGCCTCCCCTCAGGTGACTCCCTGATACAAGGGTGGAAAGGGAATATAAGTCCAATATTCATACAAAGCCTCACTAAGAGAAATAAGTCCCCCGCCGAGGCACATCTAACAAAGGAAGAAATGCATGCTGAATCCAGTTTTCTTTTCAACAGGGTTTCAATCGTCTTGTAGGAAACCACTCAGGTCTGCTCCCTGTAAGGACAAGAGCATAGCCCCATCCCTGTTTTAGAATTTGCCCTTGAACATACTTACCTTCTTCATTAGGATACCAAACCTTTAAATTGTCAGCGGGGACTATCACCGAGGGAGGTGAGGAAAGATGGGTTACGACAGCGGAGTCTTGCAATTGTCTCCATTGATTCAAAAAAATTAAGGTAAAAAGAACCTTCAAAATCTGGTTTCTGGGGGGCTCATTTCCCCCTTTTTGTTTTGTTTTAATAGTTGAGTTTTTAAAGTTAAATTTGCACGCTCAATGATGGCTTGACCTTGACTGTTGCCCGGGATACCGATGATATGTTGAATATTGTATTGCTGTAAGAAAACTTGTAATTTATGAGAGACATAGGCAGGGGCATTATTAGTTTTAAGTATAAGAGGAATGCCCATGATGGCGAAACAAGCTAAGAGATGCGTAATAACAGAATCAGCTTTCTCAGATGGCAACAGAGTGGCCCATTGAAAATGAGAAAAGGTATCAATGGTATGATGAACATACTTTAATTGTCCAAAAGAAGGGAAATCTCATGGATTAACCCCAGGATGGAAGGATGGAATGCTCAAAGGAGCACAGGAAGGACAAGCTCGAATAAGAGAACGAGCTTGTTTATAAGTTAAATGAAACCGTCGTTGAAGGCCAGAACTATTAGTGTGATGTAGAGTATATTTTTGTTCTGCAGCATGTAGGTGGCCTATTAAAAGCGAATCAATCTGAGTATTACCATGAACTAATGGTCCAGGAAGTTGAGAATGAGAACGAAGATGAGTGATGAATAAAGGAGCTCGACGTTGGCTCAAAGTAGAAGATAACAAGGAAAAGAGTTTTTGAAGAGAAGAAGTAGCACAAAGAGGTAAAGTGGCCTGAGAAATATAAGAAGTAACATAAACAGCGTATTGAGAATCACTAACAATGTTACAACCAGTAGTAGGGAAATCAAGTAAGATCATCAGAACAGCAAACAATTCTCCCTGTTGCACCGAGGGATAAGGATAAACTGTAACTCGAGATTGATGAACACTCCAATATCCAGCCTTATCATTGCTACTAGCATCAGTAAAAAAGGTAGGACCTTGAACAGGAAATACAGAAATTGGTGAGAAAGGCAACACAGAATGTTGCCTAAAAAATGAAAAGATCGGAGACTTAGGATATTGGGTAGAAAATTGTCCAACAAAAGAAGAGCAAGCAACTTGCCAAGAATCAGAAGTTGCAAGAAGATAAGTGATCTGACTATGAGTGAATTGAGAGGTAATTAAGGAAGGATCTCCTCCCCAAAGTTGTCGACAGTGATGCCGTCCTTTCATGATCAGTTCAGCTAAACGATCGATATAAGTAGCCAAGCGTTTAGATATTTTATTGGACAAAAAGATCCATTTTAGTGGTCGATTAGTTTGATGAATCATTCCTGTGGGAGAAAGTAAAGTATGAAATAAACAAAAGGAAGGGCCTTTTGAAGTTGCTCTTCAACAAGCTGGAGTTCCTGTAAAGCCAAAGGAGTTAAATGGCGTGAGTTGTCCAAGTGACTGTCTCCTTCTAGAATATAAAAATGATGTTATAACTGATATGTTGCTATTCTTCAAACAGGACGCATCCAATTAATGTCTCCTAGAAGCTTTTGAAAATCATGTAATGTTTTTAAATGATCACGTTGAATTTGAATTTTTGGGGGTCGAATATTTTGTGCCCCCAAGGTATAACCTAAATATTGAATAGGAAAATCCAGTTAAATTTTTTCTGTGGCAATATTAAGTGAGTAGAAAGAAAGCTGAGTTTGTAATGATACAAAAGCATCTTGCTGCTTTTCTCTGGTGGGTGCAGCAAGAAGAATGTCATCCATATAATGATATAAAAGAACAGACGGATGAGGCTTTCAAACAGGATCCAAGGCCCTATGGACAAATTCTTGACACAAGGTAGGGCTATTTAACATACCTTGAGGTAAAACTTTCCATTGATATCGAGAAAGTGGCTGAAAATTATTAAAAACAGGGACAGAGAAGATCCATACAATAATAAATTAACACAGTTGGAAACTGATTGTTTACAGGATTTAAAGTCCTATGTACAAATTTTTGACCTATAGTAGGGCTATTAAGTATACCCTGGGGAAGAAGCTTCTGCTGATATTTTTGAATAGGTTGTCCATTATTATATTTAGGAATAATAAAGGCAAATTTTTACAATCTTGAGGTTGTAATGGAATAGAGAAAAAATAATTTTTGAGATCTATGACCATTAATTTTTAACTTTGTGGGATAAGGGCAGGATTAGGAAGACCAGGCTGTAAACTTTCCCTAGGTTGAATGTAAACATTTATAGTTTTAAGACAAGACAAAGACGGGAATTCCATGCAGAAGTACGTGGCTTTAGATTCCTCTCGGCCATTTGTTTTTTGACTTACTCTTTTAAAGTCCTAAGTATTTCTTTAGATAATGGCCACTGTTTCACCTAAAGACGAGTGGTCGTTTTATACTTTAATTATAAAACTTGAGGCTGGTGAACAGTGGCTATGAGTTTAAAGGATTGTAGCCCATTTTGAACATCATATTTTTGGCAGCTGAGGAAATATGAAGAATGTTTAAAAAAGCACCAAATTGTTATGAACGATTTTGTCCCCAAAGATTAATATTGATAGGAATAATATATAAAAAAAAACTTGACCTTGTTGACCTTTAGGACTGACACAGGTTAAAGGTTCTACGTCTTGATAAACCACAGAAGCAGCACCCAAGCCAGTGAGTATGACTGAAACTTGTCTTTTTTCCCATTGTATAGGCCACTAATTTAAACAAATAATAGACATATTAACCCCCATATCAATTAACCTTTTAAAAACTATTCCATTAATATGCAATGAACATAAGGGCTTTTGATTAGAAACTAAAGTTTCCCAAAAAACAGTTTTTTCTGTGCTACCAAACCCTCCCCATTGAGAATACGTTCCCCTGCCTCTAGGCGTATAAATTGTGAAACTTGTACCATAATAAGAATTTTATCAGTAACATCAAGATCAATGATTTCTGGAATCATCATTAACTTCCGTATAGCACTGTTGTTTTGACCTAACAAAAGTCCTACATGTCCTTTTGGCAAAGGGTCACACACTCTAATAGCTAATTTATATACTCCTCTATTAGGAGACAAGGTATAAGGTTGAGTGATAACTAAGTCAGCAGCGGCGCTCTACTTAGTTGCCGCATAAAACTGAGAAACTGGGGTAAGGTGTGGGATCCTTAAGGAGGACTTGAATTTATTTGTTGATGTTGTAGGTCATTGCTCACTGGGTATTGTAGTAGACTTGTATTGTAATTGTTGGGGCCCCAAGCCTGTGGGCCCTGGCTCCCGTTTCCCAGGAGAGGAGACAGTAAATTTCCACTTTTATCAGTTTTGGAACGACATTTATTTGTCCAATGTCGACCTTTACCACAACATTTGTACACCTCTGAAGGCAGCTTTCTGCCTTGAGGGATAAAAGTGTTCAATTTTTATGACATTCTTTTTTTTTGAAATGTCTAGGTTTACCACACTGCAAACAAACACCTTGTTTGTTATTTCCTTTTAAGGCTTTAGACAAAGCTCCAGCAAATAATTGAGCATTATAAATAGCCCCTCCAACACTAACACAAGTTTTAATATATTTATCTAAATTGGCCCCATTGGCCTTTAACGATTTTAACAATTTTTAACAGTCAGCATAAGCATTTTTAAAAGACAATGTTTGTAACAAAATTTTTGAAGCAAGGCCTGCACCCACAATTTTGAAGACAGCATCCTGAAGACGGGCTACGAAATCTGGATATGGTTCATTTGTGCCCTGTAAAATCTTCACAGAGGAAAGGGAAGATTTTCCTGTTATCTCTACCTTATTTCAGGCCCTTAAAAACAAAATCTTGATTTGAGTAAAGGCAACATCATCTAGACCAGCCTGAGCATTAAGAGTAGCATACTGGCCCATGCCTGTGAGTTATTCCTCAGTGGGTCCAGGGGGATCACACATAACATTTTTCCTAGCCTGTACATGTGCCTTGTTCATTTACCAGCTGTGCAATTGTAACCACTGAGAACGATCAAGAAAAGCCTTCCCTCAAAGTCTTCCAGTCTATAGGAATTATCAAATTTTCTGATGAAAAAACATCAAGAAGACCAAGGATAAAAAGAGATTGAGATCCATAGTTAGAAATGGCAGCTTTCATTTCTTTAAAAAATTTAATTTGTAAGGCATTAAATTGGACATTATTGCCACCATTTGAAAACTGAGCATTAGGAGCAAAAGAAGCACAAATAATTGGAAACAGATCCAGCTCCTTAAAAAAAAAATTTTTTTTAATTAAAAGTATATATAATAATACTCATATCCCCAAATATAAAGAATCCCAACATATTAATAGGAAAAGGTAAATAACCCAACCAAAAGTAGCAGAACAAAGAAATGACAATAAACCTATATGTCTAACATCATTACTCACTAGGAAATATGTATATTAATACCAAATTGAGAATCATTACATACACAATACAATGGTTAAAATTTAAAAACACAGAAAATATCAAGAGGTATTTAATGTGTTAAGCAACTCGAATACTCAACTTCTGTTTGGAGTGTAAATTGGTGGAACCTATGCACCCCTATAACATAACAATTTCCTAGCTGGGGTTATTAATACTATATTAATATTAATAGTTAATATTAATGTGCTTATTTATTGACCATTGAAATACTCATAATATTTTAACAAACAATAAGATATACATATACACTGGTTTTGACATATTAAACAGGTGTTTAGTGTAAATTTAAAGTATGTCTGATGTGAACAGGGCTTCAACTTTGCCAAACAAAGGTAAAGATAAGGAAGCCGGGGGGTTGGAGGCTCTGGAAAATCCTCTTTTAACAGGGCAGAAGGAAAAGAAACAGGGAAAGCTCGCAAAAGTGAATTAGAAGAATATATCTGTAATATTTGTTGAAGCATTTCCATAATACTCTGCATGTCAGAATTTCCCTTAGAAGAAGGAAGAGCTGGCTTTTTCTCTTCTCCCCCTTTTGCTACCCCCCCCCATCCTCTGTTATCCTGGCACAAATGGGCTCCATTTCAGATTTATTTTTTTTCCATATCCTCAGATACCTTTCCTCCTGTGGCTACATTACCACACTCTGAATCAGTCTCAAGTAACTCTAATGTCTGAGTGATAGAGTTACACAAGGTCCACAATCTTAGAGGCATAATATCCCCTAACTGGAGAGCTCTAAACAGAGCTTTTACTACCTGTAACCATTCTCTCTGATTCAGCTGCACTTTAGTCTGATACTGAAACCAGTAATAATGTTGTTCAACATGGGCAAACAATTGCTTCAAAGTCTTTTTCTTTTACTTCCACTCCTATAGACAGCAACAGTCCTTGAAACAGCCGTAAATATTCTGAGGCCAGGGAGATGGAATTCCCCATAATGAAAGCTTAAAAAGGTTCCCCTTAACAATATCCGGGCCTTACCACCCCTAGGGGGTTCCCCTTCTTGTTCTCCCCTACTCACCCGTGCTGACCCTGCTCGCTGCGCCACTGTTGGGGTCCCTGCCGGGGGTGGTGGAGAATGAAAGAACACACAAAAGACAAAGACACACAGAGAACATGGCGGCCACACTCAGAGCCTCCGCCTCACTTTATTTATACTCCATAAACCCCACGTCAGCAGAAAGAAAGCAATGCAAAACAAACTTTCTTTTCCCAGATGTAACCTTCTACTCAG
>NW_020254178.1:0-1267 GCF_003255815.1 Theropithecus gelada
TTCATTTGAGGATATTTCCTTTTTCAACATAGCCCTCTATGGGCTTCCAAATATCACTTTGCCAATTCCTCAAGAACTGTCTAGTGAAAGACTTCTTGAGGGGAAAGCTGTAACTCTGTGAGATCATTTCACAGAACACAAAGAAGTTTCTCAGAAAGCTTCTTTCTCTTTGTTATCGGAGGATATTTCCTTTGGCTCTATAGTCTTCAAAGTGATCCGAAATATCTGTTCTCAGATTCAACAGAAATAAGGCTAGCAAGGAGATCCACGAAATACAGAGGTAACTCTGTGAGATGAATTAACAGAACACTAAGTACTTTCTCAGAAAGCTTCTTTCCAGATTTCATCTGAGGATATTTCCTTTTTCACCATAGACATCTATGGGCTTCCAAATATCACTTTGCCAATTCCACAAGAACTGTCTTAGCGAAAAGCTTCTTGAGGGGAAAGCTGTAACTCTGTGAGATGATTTCACAGAGCACAAATAAGTTTATCAGAAAGCTTCTTTCTCTTTGTTATCGGAGGATATTTCCTTTGGCCCTATAGTCTTCAAAGGGATCCGAAATATCTCTTCTCAGATTCCACAGAAATAAGGCTAGCAAAGATATCCACGAAATACAGATGTAACTCTGTGAGGTGAATTAATGGAACACTAAGCAGTTTCTCAGAAAGCTTCTTTCCACATTCCATCTGTGGATATTTCCTTTTTCACCGTAGCCCACTATGGGATGCCAAATATCACTTTGCGAATTCCACAAGAACTGTCTTGGCGAAAGGCTTCTTGAGGGAAAAGCTGTAACTCTGTGAGATGATTTCACAGAACACAAAGAAGTTTCTCAGAAAGCTTCTTTCTCTTTGATGTCGGAGGATATTTCCTATGGCGCTATAGTTTTCAGAGGGATCCGAAATATCTGTTCTCAGATATCACAGAAATAAGGCTAGCAAAGAGATCCACGAAATACAGATGTAACTCTGTGAGACGAAGAAACAGAACACTAAGCAGTTTCTCAGAAAGCTTCTTTCCAGATTTCATCTGAGGATATTTCCTTTTTCACCATAGACCCCCATGGGCCTCCAAATATCACTTTGCCAATTCCACAAGAACTGTCTTAGCGAAGGGCTTCTTGAGGGAGAAGCTCTAACTCCGTGAGATGATTTCATAGAACACAAAGAAGTTTCTCAGAAAGCTTCTTTCTCTTTGTTATCGGAGGATATTTCCTTTGGCCCAGTAGTCTTCAAAGGGATCCGAAATATCTGTTCTCAGATT
>NW_020254179.1:0-367 GCF_003255815.1 Theropithecus gelada
TTTCGCTAAGACAGTTCTTGTGGAATTGGCATAGTGATATTTGGACGGCCATAGAGGGCTATGGTGAAAAAGGATATATCCTCAAATGAAATCTGCAAAGAAGCTTTCTGAGAAACTGCTTAGTGTTTTGTTAATTCATCTCACAGAGTTACATCTGTATTTCGTGGATCTCTTTGCTATCCTTATTTCTGTGGAATCTCAGAACAGATATTTCGGATCCCTTTGAAGACTATAGGGCCAAAGGAAATATCCTCTGATAACAACGAGAAAGAAGCTTTCGGAGAAAGTTCTTTGTGTTCTGTGAAATCATCTCATAGATTTACAGCTTTCCCCTCAAGAAGCCTTTCGCTAAGACAGTTCTTCCTCA
>NW_020254179.1:430-1267 GCF_003255815.1 Theropithecus gelada
AAAGAAGCTTTCTGAGAAACTGCTTAGTGTTCTGTTAATTCATCTCACAGAGTAACATCTGTATTACGTGGATCTCTTTGCTTGCCTTATTTCTGTGGAATCTGAGAACAGATATTTCGGATCCTTTTGAAGACTATAGGGCCAAAGGAAATCCTCCGATAACAACGAGAAAGAAGCTTTCCGAGAAACTTCTTTGTGTTCTGTGAAATCATCTCATAGATTTACAGCTTTCCCCTCAAGAAGCCTTCCGCTAAGACAGTTCTTCCTCATATGAAATCTGGAAAGAAGCTTTCTGAGAAACTGCTTAGTGTTCTGTTTATTCATCGCACAGAGTTACATCTGTATTTCGTGGATCTCCTTGCTAGGCTTATTTCTGTGTGGTCTGAGAACAGATATTTCTTTTCCCTTTGAAGACCATAGGGCTAAAGGAAATATCCTCCGATAACAAAGAGAAAGAAGCTCTCTGAGAAACTACTTTGCATTCTGTGAAATCATCTCACAGAGTTACAGCTTTCCCCTAAAGAAGCCTTTCGCTAAGACAGTTCCTGTGGAATTGGCAAAGTGATATTTGGAAGCCCATAGAGGGCTATGGTGAAAAAGGAAATATCCTCAAATGAAATCTGCAAAGAAGCTTTCTGAGAAACTGCTTAGTGTTCTGTTAATTCATCTCACAGAGTTACATCTGTATTTCGTGGATCTCTTTGCTAGCCTTATTTCTGTGGAATCTGAGAACAGATATTTCGGATCCCTTTGAAGACTATAGGGCCAAAGGAAATATCCTCCGATAACTAAGAGAAAGAAGCTTTCTGAGAAACATCTTTGTGTTCTGTGAAATCA
>NW_020254180.1:0-1267 GCF_003255815.1 Theropithecus gelada
ACGAAATACAGATGTAACTCTGTGAGTAGAAGTTTCACATCACAGAGCAGTTTCTCAGAAAGCTTCTTTCCAGATTTCATCTGAGGATATTTACTTTTTCACCATAGCCCTCTATGGGCTTCCAAATATCAGTTTGCCAATTCCACAAGAACTGTCTTAGAGAAAGGCTTCTTGAGGGGAAAGCTGTAACTCTGTGAGATGATTTCACAGAACACCAAGAAGTTTCTCAAAAAGCTTCTTTCTCTTTGTTATCGGAGGATATTTCCTTTTTCCCTATAATCTTCAAAGAAAGGGATCCGAAATATCTGGTCTCAGATTCCACAGAAATAAGGCTAGCAAAGAGATCCACGAAATACAGATGTAACTCTGTGAGATGAATTAACAGAACACGAAGCAGTTTCTCAGAAAGCTTCTTTCCAGATTTCATCTGACGATATTTCCTTTTTCAACATAGCCCTCTAATGGCTTCCAAATATCACTTTCCCAATTTCACAATAACTGTCTTAGCGAAAGGCTTCTTGAGGAGAAAGCAGTAACTCTGTGAGATGATTTCACAGAACACAAAGAAGTTTCTCAGAAAGCTTCTTTCTCTTTGTTATAGGAGGATATATCCTTTGGCCCTATAATCTTCAATGGGATTCGGATTATCTGTTGTCAGATTCCACAGAAATAAGGCTAGCAAGGAGATCCACGAAATAGAGATGTAACTCTGTGAGATGAATTAACAGAACACTAAGCAGTTTCTCAGAAAGCTTCATTCCAGATTTCATCTGAGGATATTTCCTTTTTCCCCATAGCCCTCTATGGGCTTCCAAATATCACTTTGCCAATTCCAGAGGAACTGTCTTAGCGAAAGGCTTCTTCAGGGGAAAGCTGTAACTCTGTGAGATGATTTCACAGAACACAAAGAAGTTTCTCAGAACGCTTCTTTCTCTTTGTTATCAGAGGATATTTCCTTTGGCCCTAGATTATTCAAAGGGATCTGAAATATCTCTCTCTCAGATTCCACAGAAATAAGGCTAGCAAAGAGATCCACGAAATACAGATGTACCTCTGTGAGATGAATTCACAGAACAGTAAACAGTTTATAAGAAAGCTTCTTTCCAGAATTCATCTGAGGATATTTCCTTTTTCACCATAGACCTCTGTGGGCTTCCAAATATCACTTTGCCAATTCCACAAGAACTGTCTCAGCGAAAGGCTTCTTGAGGGGAAAGCTGTAACTCTGTGAGATGATTTCACAGAACACAAGAAAGTTTCTCAGAAA
>NW_020254181.1:0-1266 GCF_003255815.1 Theropithecus gelada
TGTTCTGTGAAATCATCTCACAGAACACAAGAAGTTTCTCAGAAAGCTTCTTTCTCTTTGTTATCAGAGGATATTTCCTTTGGACCTATTGTCTTCAAGTGGATCCGAAATATCTGTTCTCAGATTCCACCGAAATAAGGCTAGCAAAGAGATCCACGAAATACAGATGTAACTCTGTGAGATGAATTAACACAACACTAAGCAGTTAATCAGAAAGCTTCTTTCCAGATTTCATCTGATGATTTTTCCTTTTTTACCATAGCCCTCTATGGGCTTCCAAATATCACTTTACGAATTCCACAAGAACTGTCTTAGCGAAAGGCTTCTTGAGGGGAAAGCTGTAACTCTCTGAGATGATTTCACAGAACACAAAGAAGTTTCTCAGAACGCTTCTTTCTCTTTGTTATCGGAGGATATTTCCTTTGGACCTATTGTCTTCAAAGGGGTCCGAAATATCTGTTCTCAGATTCCACAGAAATAAGGCTAGCAAAGAGATCCCTGAAATATAGATGTAACTCTGTGAGATGAATTAACAGAACACTAAGCAGTTTGTCAGAAAGCTTCTGTCCAGATTTCAGCTGAGGATATTTCCTTTTTCAACATACCCCTCTATGGGCTTCCAAATATCACTTTGCCAATTCCACAAGAACTGTCTTAGCGAAAGGCTTCTTGAGAGGAAAGCAGTAACTCTGTGAGATGATTTCACAGAACACAAAGAAGTTGCTCAGAAAGCTTCTTTCTCTTTGTTATGGGAGGATATTTCCTTTGGCCCTATATTCTTCAAAGGGATCCGAAATATCTGTTCTCAGAATCCTCAGGAATAAGGCTAGCAAAGAGATCCACGAAATACGGATGTAACTCTGTGAGGTGAATTCACAGAACACTAAGCAGTTTCTCAGAAAGCTTCTTTCCAGATTTCATCTGAGGATATTTCCTTTTTCACCATAGCCCTCTATGGGCTTCCAAATATCACATTGCCCATTCCACAAGAAATGTCTTAGCGAAAGGCTTCCTGAGGGGAAAGCTGTAACTCTGTGAGATCATTTCACAGAACACAAAGAAGTTTCTCAGAAAGCTTCTTTCTCTTTGTTATTGGAGGATATTTCCTTTGGCCCCATAGTCTTCAAAGGGATCCGAAATATCTCTTCTAAGATTCCACAGAAATAAGGCTAGCAAAGAGATCCACGAAATACAGATGTAACTCTGTGACATGAATTAAAAGAACACTAAGCAGTTTCTCAGAAAGCTTCTTTCCAGATTTCAGCT
>NW_020254182.1:0-1266 GCF_003255815.1 Theropithecus gelada
CTGAGGATATTTCCTTTTTCACCATAGCCCTATATGGGCTTCCAAATATCACGTTGCCATTTCCACAAGAACTGTCTTAGCGAAAGGCTTCTTGAGGGGAAAACTGTAACTCTGTCAGATTATTTTACAGAACACAAAGATGTTTCTCAGAAAGCTTCTTTCTCTTTGTTATCGGAGGATATTTCCTTTGGGCCTATAGTCTGCAAAGGGATCCGAAATATCTGTTCTCAGATTCCACAGAAATAAGGCTAGCAAAGAGACCCACGAAATACAGATGTAGTTCTGTGAGATGAATTAACAGATCACTAAGCAATTTCTCTGAAAGATTCTTTCCAGCTTCCTCTGAGGATATTTCCTTTTTCACCATACCTCTCTATGGGCTTCCAAATATCACCCTGCCAATTCCACAAGAACTGTCTTAGCGAAAGGCTTAATGACGGGAAAGCTGTACCTCTGTCAGATGATTTCACAGAACACAAAAAGTTTCTCAGAAAGCTTCTTTCTAGTTGTTATCGGAGGATATTCCCTTTGGCCCTATAGTCTTCAAAGAGATCCGAATTATCTGTTCTCAGATTCCACAGAAATAACGCTAGCAAAGAGACCCACGAAATACAGATGTAATTCTGTGATTGAATTAATAGAACACTAAGTAGTTTCTAAGAAAGCTTCTTTCCAGATTTCAAATGAGGATATTTCCTTTTTCACCATAGCCCTCTATGGGCTTCCAATTATCACTTTGCCCCTTCCAGAAGAACTGTCTTAGCAAAAGGCTTCTTGAGTGGAATGCTGCAACTCTGTGAGATGATTTCACAGAACACAAAGAAGTTTCTCAGAAAGCTTCTTTCTCTTTGTTATCGGAGGATATTTCCTTTGGCCCTATAGTCTTCAAAGGGATCCGAAATATCTGTTCTGAGATTCCACAGAAATAAGGCTAGCAAAGAGACCCACGAAATACAGATGTTATTATGTGAGATGAATTAACAGAACACTAAGCAGTTTCTCAGAAAACTTCTTTCCAGATTTCATTTGAGGATGTTTCCTTTTTCAACATACCCCTCTATGGGCTTCCAAAAATCACTCTGCCAATTACACACGAACTGTCTTAGCGAAAGGCTTCTTGAGGGGAAAGCTGTAACTTTGTGAGATGATTTCACAGAACCCAAAGAAGTTTCTCAGAAGGCTTCTTTCTCTTTGTTATCGGAGGATATTTCCTTTGGCGCTATAGTCTTCAAAGGGATCCGAAATATCTGTTCTCAGATTCCACAG
>NW_020254183.1:0-1266 GCF_003255815.1 Theropithecus gelada
GAGAAGGTTTGTTGGACGCATCCTAGACCACAGGTAATCTAAGGAGACTTGAGCAAGGCCATGGAGGAGTCCTCTGGCCATAGATGGCCAATAGAGGAGTCCCCTGTTGTCCAGGAATGGCCTGCCTTAGTGTCCGTGCTGTTACCTGTCAGTGGCTGGGAACACCCTATGAGAAGCAGGGCCTCTGCACCAATGCTGCTGAGGATGTCAGAGCACAAGAGCGAGGCCTTGGGAAATTACCTGGGGGAGTGACTCAAACCTTCCTCCTGAGGGATCTGGGCCTTTGGAAATCAAACTCTCTCAGACTGGGTTGTTGGACGATTCTGTTCACATTTGCAATGGGACAAGGGGAAGAGGAGGCCCCCTAGTGAACCTGTGGATTCCACACAAACTCCTCCTGCTCCATATTGTGTAACAGCAGCCCTGCCTCGTCCTGGGGATCCGGGTCTGTCACCTCTGCCTGGAGAGGAGAGGGGTGCTCTTCTCCTCTGCTTCTCTCTGGGCCCGTATTGTCCAGACTTCCCTGGAAGCAACCGCAATGTGTAGCTCAATGGGCTCTTGTTTGTCCCATTGTCCAAGTGTCTCCCTGTGGAAAACCAGGACCTCCTATACTACAAAGCCCAGACTTGGGAGATAAGAAGTGCGAGTTCCACAGCGGGTGAATATAAGAGATGGGACATGGAGCCACGCCCTCTTCCATCCCTTGGTTTCTGAACCCAAGTTTCTTCCTGCTGAGAATACAGCACCGTAGTGATGTCTCTGATTCAATAAATGCACTGTGTCCTGAAAGATGGCACCCATTCCTCAGTGTTTCCTCCAAGCTGGTTCTGAGTGGTGCCTGTTGAAGGCCTGTCCATGGTTCTGTGTGGCCTGTAGCCCCTGCATGGTGCAGATGGTGACAGGATCAGTGGATCCCCTGGTCACGGCCCATGCTGCACCTACTTCCATTTCCCTGCGAGGTGGGTCCCCCAGGAAGACACTGTGCTGGCAGTAATTCCAAACCTGTGGATCAGGAATGTCCGCAGCTCCTGGATAGTGGTGCTGGCCGAGAGTCTGAGAATAGGGGAAAACAAGCTTACCCATGGAGGAAGTGTCTATCCCTGTGAGGATGAACCCCTGGCCCTTCCATGATGAGGCTCAGTGTGGTCACTGTCACTTAGTGGCTGTTTGATCACCTAAAGAAATAGCGTCCTAGCAGGGCTCATCAGGGCCTATCACGGCCCTCTAATCGTGACAAGCTGCATATTCAGAGGCAGCAGCAACTAC
>NW_020254184.1:0-1266 GCF_003255815.1 Theropithecus gelada
ACCTCCGATAACAAAGAGAAAGAAGCTTTCTGAGAAACTTCTTTGTGTTCTGTGAAATCATCTCACAGAGTTACAGCTTTGCAATCAAGAAACCTTTCGCTAAGACAGTTCTTGTGGAATTTGCAAGGTGATATTTGGAAGCCCATAGAGGGCTATGGTGAAAAAGGAAATATCCTCAGATGAAATACGGAAAGAAGCTTTCTGAGAAACTGCTTAGTGTTCTGTTAATTCATCTCACAGAGTTACATCTGTATTTCGTGCATCTCTTTGCTAGCCTTATTTCTGTGAAATCTGAGAAGAGATATGTCGGATCCCTTTGAAGACTATAGGGCCAAAGGAAATATCCTCCCATAACAAAGAGAAAGAAGCTTTCTGAGAAACTTCTTTGTGTTCTGTGAAATCAACTCAGAGAGTTACAGCTTTCCCCTCAGGAAGCCTTTCGCTAAGACAGTTCTTCAGGAATTGGAAAAGTGATATTTGGAAGCCCATAGAGGGCTATGGTGAAAAAGGAAATATCCTCAGATGAAATCTGGAAAGAAGCTTTCTGGGAAACTGCTTAGTGTTCCGTTAATTCATCTCACAGAGTTACATCTGTATTTCGTGGATCTCTTTG
Source organism: Theropithecus gelada (assembly GCF_003255815.1). Classification (NCBI taxonomy): domain Eukaryota; kingdom Metazoa; phylum Chordata; class Mammalia; order Primates; family Cercopithecidae; genus Theropithecus; species Theropithecus gelada. The sequence continues at coordinate 614 of NW_020254184.1, forward strand.
CTAGCCTTATTTCTGTGGAATCTGAGAACAGATATTTCGGATCCCTTTGAAGAGTATGGGGCCCAAGGAAATATCCTACGATAACAAAGAGAAAGAAGCTTTCTGAGAAACTTCTTTGTGTTCTGTGAAATCATCTCACAGAGGTACAGCTTTCCCCTCAAGAAGCCTTCGCTAAGACAGTTCTTGAGGAATTGGCAGAGTGATATTTGGAAGCCCATAGAGGGCTACGGTGAAAAAGGAAACATCCTCAGATGAAATACGGAAAGAAGCTTTCTGAGAAACTGCTTAGAGTTCTGTTAATTCATCTCACAGAGTTACATCTGTATTTCGTGCATCTCCTTGATAGCCTTATTTCTGTGGAATCTGAGAACTGATATTTCGGATCCCTTTGAAGACTATAGGGCCAAAGGAAATATCTTCCGATACCAAAGAGAAAGAAGCTTTCTGAGAAACTTCTTTCTGTTCTGTGAAATCAACTCACAGAGTTACAGCTTTGCCCTCAAGAAGCCTTTCACTAAAACAGTTCTTGAGGAATTGGCAAAGTGATATTTGGAAGCCCATAGTGGGCTATGGTGAAAAAGGAAATATCGTCAGATGGAATCTGGAAAGAAGCTTTCTGAGAAACTGCTTAGTGTTCTGCTAATTCATCTCAC
>NW_020254185.1:0-1266 GCF_003255815.1 Theropithecus gelada
AGTGCAGAAAGCAGGCAGGATTACCACCCAGGGGACTTGGCCTTCTGAGTCCCTGGCCAGACTTAGAATTTGGGACAAGCTGACTCGGAGTATCCGTGTGTAGGTAGCTGGAGCCTGTGAATGCCAGGCAAGGCCAAGCTGGCTGAAAGAGCAACCAGCCACCGTTGCAAGGGTACGCCTGGCGCAGGTGGACCATCAAGCAACCTCACCCAGTCAAGGAATCAGGGATGGCCAGGTTCCTACAGCCTGAGGTGCTGCCTCCTGATGGCTGATGGAGCAGAGTCCTCAGGAAAAGCAGATAGCACTGGGGCCCTACCTGTAGGGAAGAAGAGCTAATGTACCCTGACCGACAGCGAGTGAGGTTGGTGACTCATCCAGCGACTCTTGGGACACCCTTGTAGAAGAGGCTGGTTGCTTTTTGAGCCAACTTGGCCTTTCCCGGCATGCAGAGGCCTCAGTGCAACATCTGTGCTACAAATGGAGCCATGTAGAGGAAACAAGCAGCAGGCTCAGGAGCAGGGTATGTGCTGCCTTTGGGGCTCAAGTCAGTGCCTCAGGGGTCGTGAGATACTGCATGCTTGTTGGTTGCCAAGAGGCAGACCACAGGCCTTCTTGAGGAGGACTTTATGTTCAAGTGTAAAAAGCAGGCAGGATTACCACCCCAGGGACTCGGTCTTCTGTGGCCATGGTCAGACTTAGAATTTCGCACCAAGACAGGACAAGCTGACTTGGAGGAGCGAGTGGGTAGCTGGTATCTGTGGATACTAGGCAAGGCCAAGCTGGCTCAAAGACGAACCAGCCATCCCTGGAAGGGTGCGCATGGAGCAGGTGGACCAGTCAGCAACCTAGGCTACTCAAGGAAGCTGAGATGGCCAGGTTCCCACAGCCTGAGTGGCTTCCACCTGACAACTGATGGAGCTGAGACCTGAGGAAAAGCAGATGGCACTGGGACTCTACCTCTATGGTAGAAAAACTGAGGTACCCTGAACGGCAGGCAATGAGGTTGGCATCTGTTCCACATGCTCCTGGCACACCCGTGCAGAGGGGGCTGGTTGCTCTTTGAACCGGCTTGGCCTTACCTCGCATGCACAAGCCTCAGTGCAACAACCGTGCTACAAATGGAACCATATAGAGGAAATGAGCAGCAGGTTCAGGAGAAGGGGATGTGCTGCCTTTGGGGTTCCAGTCCATGTCTCAGGGCTCCTATGGAACTGAAGGTTTGTTGGTTGCCAAGAGGCAGACCACAGGCCATCTTGAGGAGGACTT
>NW_020254186.1:0-852 GCF_003255815.1 Theropithecus gelada
GTGAAATCATCTCACAGAGTTACAGCTTTCCTCTCAAGAAGCCTTTCGCTAAGACAGTTCTTGTGGAATGGCAAAGTGATATTTGGAAGCCCATAGAGGGCTATGGTGAAAAAGGAAATATCCTCAGATGAAATCTGGAAAGAAGCTTTCTGAGGAACTGCTGTGTGATGTGTGACTTCTACTCACAGAGTTACATCTGTATTTCGTGGATCTCTTGCCTAGCCTTTTTTCTGTGGAATCTGAGAACAGATATTTCGGATCCCTTTGAAGACTATAGGGCCAAAGGAAATATCCTCCGATAACAAAGAGAAAGAATCTTTCTGAGAAACTTGTTTGTGTTCTATGAAATCATCTCACAGAGTTACAGCTTTCCCCTCAAGAAGCGTTTCGCTAACACAGTTCTTGTGTAATTGGCAAAGTGATATTTGGAAGCCCCTAGAGGGCTATGGTGAAAAAGGAAATATCCTCAGTTGAAATCTAGAAAGAAGCTTTCTGAGAATCTGCTTAGTGTTCTGTTAATTCATCTCACAGAGTTACATCTGTATTTCGTGGATCTCTTTGCTTGCCTTGTTTCTGTGGAATCTGAGAACAGATGTTTCGGATCCCTTTGAGGAATATAGGGCCAAAGGGAATATCCTCCGAAAACAAAGAGAATGAAGCTTTCTGAGAAATTACTTTGTGTTCTGTGAAATCATCTCACAGAGTTACAGCTTTCCCCTCAAGAAGCCTTTCCATAAGACAGTTCTTGTGGAATTGGCAAAATGATATTTGGAAGCCCATAGAGGGCTATGGTGAAAAAGGAAATATCCTCAGATGAAATCTGGAAAGAAGCTTTCTGAGAAACTGCTTAGT
>NW_020254186.1:916-1266 GCF_003255815.1 Theropithecus gelada
GAAAGAAGCTTACTGAGAAACTGCTTAGTGTTCTGTTAATTCATCTCACAGAGTTACATCTGTATTTCGTGGATCTCTTTGCTAGCCTTATTTCTGTGGAATCTGAGAACAGATACTTCGGATCCCTTTGAAGACTACAGGGCCAAAGGAAATATCCTCCGATAACAAAGAGAAAGAAGCTTTCTGAGAAACTTCTTTGTATTCTGTGAAATCATCTCACAGAGTTACAGCTTTCCCCTCAAGAAGCGTTTCGCTAAGACAGTTCTTGTGGAATAGGCAAAGTGATATTTGGAAGCCCCTAGAGGGCTATGGTGAAAAAGGAAATATCCTCAGATGAAATCTAGAAAGAA
>NW_020254187.1:0-1266 GCF_003255815.1 Theropithecus gelada
GACGCTTCCTGGAGGAGGGGGCCCGGAAGCTCCCTGGCTGCAAGAGTGGATTCCTGAGCAAAGCCTCCGCGGGTGGAGAAAGTGAGTATGACGGGGGCCACCGGGGTCGGGGGCCCAACACGCGGCTGCGCACCCGCTCCCCTGCACCGCGGGCGGGGCTGGGGCCGGAAACGCGCGCGGCGGCGGATTCCTGCGCGGTGGGACAAGCCCGCGCCTGCGCGCCGCCCGGACAGGGCACGTCGCCCGCGAGGGGGGTGGCGGGCCCGGGAGGCGGGGACCCTGACCCCCACTCACCGCCTGCCGGGGCGGGAGGGGCGGGCCGCCAGGCTGGACGGGGGCAGTGCGGGGCGGGGTCGGGGGGCGGCAGAAGGCGCCTTTGTGCGCCGCGTCCCCGAGCGTGTCGCAGCGGGCCCGGCACCGGCCCGGCTCCAGCACCCGCCCCCGGCCCGCGCCCCGGGCCCCGCGCGCATACCTGGCGAGGCCGCGAGGGGGTTCTGAGAGCCGAGCCCCGCCTGGGCTGCGCCGCCGCAGGCGGGAGAGGCTGAGGACTCTTGGGAAGCCCCTCCGCCGGCTGTAACCCCAGGGCTGTGCCACCCTCCTGATCACCGCAAGCATGGACACCCCAGCAGGCTGCGGATGGGACAGGCAGGGCCCCTGTGGGGTGGCTTAGCTGGCCTGGGGTTGGGGACGAGTCCCCGGGCTTGGTCCCCCGAGGGGTTGGTCCCCCGAGGGGTTGGTTGGGCGTCCCGGGGCAGGTGGCTGGCGCGGCGGTGGCCATAGCGAGTGACCGATCGGGGTCGCTGCTGAGCCCTGGAGAGCGGAGGGTCCAGGCTAGGCTAGGGGAGCGAGAGGAGAGCGCGGAGCCGCGGAGGTGTGGGCAGCTTGCGTGGTCCTTGAGGCCCCAGGTTCCCGGCAGGGCGGGGGAGGCTGGGGTGGGGCCAGAGCCGGAGCCGCGGAGCCGCGATGGAGAGGGCCTGGAGGGTGCGCCAGGAGCCAGCGTCACGGCCTGCCTCCATCTCCTGCAACCCTTCCTCCAACCCCCACCCCATTCATTCCTGTAACAAATCCCTACCGGGAGCTGGCGCAGCTGTGCGCTGGGGACACACGAGACGCTCGCCCTCCCTGCCCTCCAGGAGCTTGGACTCAGCTGAGGTCTGCAGGGGCCAGCAGGAGCAGGGCCGAGGGCCCTGGTGGGAAGGTCGTGGCCCACTAGGGAAGCCTGGGCCCGGGGGTCAGGTGGAGGGCAGGCTGAGCTGCCAGCTGTTT
>NW_020254188.1:0-7545 GCF_003255815.1 Theropithecus gelada
AAATCTCTGGTATGTGCAAAGATTAGAGAGCAGAACAAAGGTGTAGCAGGGGGCGGGTACACATCTATCTTTATGTCCTTTCATTTCCCCCTTCTCATAAGTAACTGGATGTCCAATCTTGGATTTCCAGAGTCTTATAATATAGCCTCAATTTCTGGGTGCAGGAGAGGCTGGTGATGGCTACGGAGGACCATTAGTTGGATGGTATCAAACCTTTCTCTGACAAATTGTAAAATTTTATTTACCACACAGGGGCCTATAGTGAATAGAAGCAGTAAAGACATTAGGGGGCCTAAAAGGGGTGCCAGAAGGGAAAACATTGAAGAGCTCCACCAATTGTTAGCGGCTGTAGTGAATTGTTGCTTTTTCATTTCTAAGCTTAGTTTGTGTAGGCGTTGGACTCTTTCCTCAACTAACCCTGACTCATTTACATAGAAACAGCATTCTTCTTTGAGGAACATACAGGTACCTCCTTTCTCAGCCGTGAGTAAGTCTAAGGCTCTGCGGTTTTGAAGGGTGACCTGTGCTAGGGAGGTGAGCTGCCGCTGAAGGGAGGCTAGGGAATAGGCGGAGTCTTCCACAGCAACAGAGAACTGTTGTAACAGCTTGTCGTTTTCTATCATGGAGTGTTGTAGGGCCCCTCCTGCTAACCCCGCTGCGACGACAGAGGTGGTTAAGGATATTCCGGCAATTAGTGGTAGAAAAACTGCTCGTCTATGTCGCGCAGTTTCAGTTGGGGCAGTCCCTGCCCAGCCTATGAACTCTGCTGGAGTTAGCAGGGTCAGTCGGGGGACTAGTGTAACAGGGACGCACAACTGTCCGTCAGAGATGCTTTTGGACAGAGTTTTTAACAGAGTAATATTACACCAGAAGAACACACCAGGGGGAGCACGTATGGGGCTATTAGGGTATGTAGCTGTCTGGTTGCAGAGGCTGCTACTAAATGCTGAATAACAGTAGGGGTATTTTTCCTGGTAAGGGTCACGATACAGGGCTACATCGGGTATTGCAACTGTTGATAAATTAGAGTCTGGTATATAGTTTGTGGGGGGGGAGGATAGGGGAACAGCAGTTAATGGTGGTCTTCCTAGGGTTGCACACATAAAGCAAGAGGACAGGTCGCCTAAGCCGGTGAGGTTGGCGACTGTTAGCCCTTCCTGTAGTAGGGTTAGCCAAGAGAAGGGCTGCAAGTCCTGTGATAGCTTGGTTTCTTGTCTGTGGATCTGTGTATGGATTAAGGGTTGAATCTGGACTAGACTTCGCCACAAATATAAGTGGCTACTGGGCCAGGTACTAGTTGATGAATAGTATACCCCTCCATGTTGCGGGGTTGTCCACCGAGAGTCCCACGGGTCTCTAATTATCCAGGTATAGGTGACTGGGGACTCAGTTTGGTAAAAATGCCACCCTTGTTGTTCTGTCCAGTATCAGACAGAGTGCATCTTACAGTAGTCATATGGGCAACCTGCACTCTGGTGCCACCAATAATTTTTACAATTATATTCAGTCTGATCATATTCAAAACAGATCATGGGTATTGCTGGTTGGGCAATCTGGAACTTAGTAAAATTGAGGTAAACTATAGTATTACACCCGGAGGGGGGGCAGTCTGCGCTAGCTAGCAGTTTACCCGCTTGGGGGGTTTCCCCGGGGTGAGTTTTGTTCTCATAGAGCCAGAACCTCCAGACATAGGGATTAGACGGCGCAGCAGTTAGGAGAGTCAGATGTATAAGGCATAAAAGCATAGGCAAGCTAGACATGGTTACGGCTATGTGGGTGACGGCGCAGGGTTAGCTTTAAGGGATTGTTCTTAGCTTTGTCTACAGTCCATGTAACCGGTGCTCCAGACGGCTCGAGAAGGTCGGATGTTGGGTCCACTGGTTTGACGTGTGTGTAGTGGATCCACGAAGCGATGCCTTCTACTTTGAGAGCGGTGGGAGTAGTCAGGAGTACTTGCAGTGGTCCTTTCCACCTGGGTTGAAGAGTTTCTTGCCGGTGGCGCTTGACTAGGACCCAGTCTCCCGGCTGGAACGGATGAGGCGTCGGCGGAGGTCCTGCCTCGTACAGTTCTCGTAGTCTGGGCCAAATTTCCTGGTGAATTTTCTGTAAGGCTTGTAAGGAGAACAAGAGCTCAGAGACATTTTCAGTTTCAGGTTTGAGTAAGTCATCTTTTAGACTGGGGACCAGGGGTGGGGGTCTGCCATACATGATTTCATATGGTGTGAGGCCCAGTCTGTAAGGGGTATTTCGGGCCCGGAACAGAGCATAGGGGAGAAGTACTACCCAATTAGCGCCAGTCTCCATGGTCAATTTAGTTAAGGTCTCCTTCAGAGTCCAATTCATCCTTTCTACCTGTCCTGAGCTTTGGGGCCTATAAGCACAATGTAATTTCCAATTTACCCCAAGAATGGAAGCCAAATCCTGACTTACCTTAGCAACGAAGGCTGGTCCATTGTCTGACCCTATTTGGACGGGAAAGCCATACCTGGGGAGGATTTCTTCCAAAATTTTCTTTGCTACAACCTGAGCAGTTTCTCTCTTAGTTGGGAACGCTTCTGTCCATCCTGAAAAAGTATCTACAAAGACAAGTAAGTACTGATACCCATATTTTCCAGGCCTTATCTCAGTAAAGTCTATTTCCCAATAGACACCAGGCCTAGTTCCTCTACACCTAATTCCTGCGGCGGTCTGGGTTTGGGGGCAAGCATTGTTCAGTTGGCAGGCTTTGCAATTTGTTGTGACATCGCTGGCCAGTTCAGCTATGCGCCTGATTCTGAACTTGGCATGCCTGATTAAGTCTATCATTCGCCGGGCACCCAGGTGGGTTGTCCGGTGGATATGTTCCAACACCTGCCGTCCTAATTTTTCTGGTAGGATGGTTTGGTCATTTACATCAGTCCACCACCCATTTTGAACCTGTTTTAGGGGAAGCGTGTCCATCCATTCGCGATCCTGTTCGGTATAGTCGGGAAAACTTGGCAAATTTCGCGGGCCAGGATCAGGGAGCTGGAGCGCGAGGAGCTGACTGGGAGCTTTTGCTATGCTCCTTGCAGTTTGGTCGGCTAAGAAGTTGCCTTGAGCAATTGGCGTAGTTGGTTTCTGGTGCCCAGGGCAATGTATGATAGCCAATTTCTTTGGTTTCCACAGAGCAGTTAATAGAGCTAGGATCTCTTGCTTGTTTTTTATTTCTTTGCCTTCAGCTGTTAATAGTCCCCTCTCTCTGTAGATGGCCCCATGTATGTGCGCAGTAGCGAAAGCATAGCGGCTATCCGTGTATACTGTTAGTTTTTTCTCTGCCCCTAGGGTGAGGGCCTGTGTGAGTGCTATCAGCTCAGCTCTTTGGGCCGATGTCCCTGGAGGCAAGGGTTCCACCCAGATTACCTCAGTCTCTGACGTTACAGCCGCTCCTGCATACCGCTGGCCTTGGTGGACGTAGCTGCTGCCATCAGTGAACCAGATGAGTTCTGTGTCGGGGAGCGGACGATCTTGCAGGTCCTCCCGCACCCCATGCACCTGAGCCAGTATCTCAGTGCACTCATGGGATGGGGCGTCCAAGTCTGGATTTGGCAGCAGTGAAGCAGGGTTTAAAGAGGTTGGGGGCAGAAAAGTTATTCTGAGGGGGTTTAACAGCAGTCCTTGATAGTGGGTGAGCCGGGCGTTACTCATCCATCGGTCCGGCGGCTGCCAGAGGACGCCTTCAATGGCATGCGGGGTTATAACGCGCAACTCTTGCCCCATGATAAGTTTATCAGCGTCTCGGACCATTAGGGCGGTGGCCGCGATTATCTGGAGGCAGGGTGGCCAGCCAGCAGCCACTGAATCTAATTTTTTTGACAAATAGGCAACTGGCCTCTGCCAGGGGCCTAGGTACTGTGTTAACACGGCTTTTGCAACACCCTTACTTTCATCCACGTATAAGTGGAAGGGCTTGGAGACATCAGGGAGCCCCAGTGCGGGGGCTGATAATAAGGCAGTTTTGATTTGCTGAAAGGCCAGCTCAGCCTCTTCCGTCCAATTGAAGGGCTGCCGTTCCTTTGTTGCTTGGTATAGGGGCTTGGCTAACTCAGCAAATCCGGGTATCCATAACCTACAGAACCCTGCCGACCCCAGGAATTCTCTCACTTGCCGTGTCGACTGGGGTCTAGGGATGCGTAGGACTGTTTCCTTTCGGGCTTTGGTTAGCCAGCGTTGCCCCCCTTTTAATAGGTACCCCAGATAAGTTACCTCCGACTTGCAGATCTGAGCCTTTGTTGCTGAGGCTCGGTAGCCTAGCTCCCCCAGAGTCTTCAAGAGGTCCTCAGTCCCTTGAACACAAGTTTCCAGGGACCTGGCTGCTATTAAGAGATCATCAACATATTGCAAAAGAGTTATTTCAGGGTGTTGCCGCCTGTACTCACCCAGATCTTCATGAAGGGCTTCATCGAACAGGGTTGGCGAGTTCTTGAACCCTTGTGGCAGCCTGGTCCATGTTAGCTGACCGTTGATGCCCCTCTCAGGATCCGTCCATTGAAATGCAAAGAGTTCTTGACTTTTGGGAGCCAGAGGAAGGCTGAAGAAAGCATCTTTTAGATCAAGAACGGTATACCACTGTTTTTCGGGATGTAAAGCACTAAGAAGTGTGTATGGATTGGGCACAGTGGGATGTATGTCCATGACCCTTTTATTAACTTCTCCTAAATCCTGTACTTGCCCGTAGTCCGTACTATTGGGTTTACGAACAGGTAACAGTGGAGTATTCCAGGATGAGTGGCAAGCCCGTAGGACTCCCTGGTCTAGGAGTCGGCGGATATGGGGCGTAATTCCTTCTCTTGCCTCCAGGGGCATAGGATATTGCCGAACCCGAACCGGATCCGTCCCTGGCTTAACTTCCACAAATATGGCAGGTCGATGTTTAGCTAGCCCTAAGCCCCCAGTTTCTGCCCACGCTTCAGGGAAACGCTGGAGCCAAGAGTCAATTTCCTGATCGGGGGGCTTTTGCTCTTGATGGAGTCTGTACTCATCTTCTAAGGTGACAGTCAGGATAGATATTGGCCTGTTTTGGGAATCAGTTGTCTTGGGCCCTTCTGGCTCAAAGTGGATTTGGGCCCCCATTTTTGTCAGCAAGTCCCTCCCTAGTAGAGGGCAGGGGCTCTCTGGGATGACTAGGAAGGAATGGGAGACTTTTCCCATTCCTAAGTCTACAGTCCTCTGGGTTGTCCAGGGTATTTTTTGATGCCTGTGGCCCCGTGCACCCAGGATGTTTTCTTAGACATTTTTCCAATTGGTTTGGTTAGGACTGAGCGTTCCGCCCCAGTATCGACCAAGAAGTGAACTGGGGACCCCTCCACTTGCAAAGTTACCCTGGGTTCGGTGAGGGGGTCCGAACCCCGTCCCCCCAGTCAGAGTCCTGGGTAACGAGCATGGAGGTAGGGTTAGCTGGTCTCCGTTTCTTTGGGCAGTCTTTAATGCAGTGACCACGTTCCTTGCAATAAGCACACTGACCCTTTTCTAATCCTTGCCTAGAGCCTTGCTTTTTCTGCTTTCTGCTTTGGCCATTCCCTGCCTGGGGGAAAGCTGCTACTAAGATTTTGGTCATTTCTTTGGTTGCCTTGAACTGTTTTTCTTCTGGAGTATCCCTATTATTACAAACTCGCTGGGCCATCTGAAGGAGGTCCTGAATCTGCTTTCCCTCTAAACCTTCTAATTTCTGGAGTTTTCTTTTAATATCTGGTGTTGCCTGGTTTACAAAGGACATTACTACCGCTGCCTGATTTTCCGGTGCTTCCGGGTCCATAGGGGTGAACTGTCTGAAGGCTTCCATTAATCTCTCTAAATACACAGTGGGGCTTTCTGTCTTACCTTGTAACACAGAATATACTTTAGCCAAATTGGTGGGCTTGCGAGCTGCAGCCCGGAGACCCGCCATTAGAGTCTGGCGATAAATGAGCAGTCGTCCCCTACCTTCTGCCATGTTGTAGTCCCATCTGGGCCGGGTCAAAGGAAAAGCCGCGTTAATGAGGTCAGGATTTGCAGTTGGCTGGCCGTCATCTCCTGGAACCAGCTTTCTGGCCTCAACTTGGATTCTTTCCCGCTCCTCCGTTGTGAACAGGATTCGGAGGAGCTGTTGACAGTCATCCCAGGTCGGCTGGTGAGTAAACATGACACTGTCTAACAACGAGGTTAGATCTTTGGGATTATCTGAGAACCGAGCATTTTGGGACTTCCAATTGTATAAATCACTGGTGGAAAAAGGCCAATACATGAGACGGGAGAGCCCGGTATCATCGAGCGATCCTATTTCTCTGAGAGGCAGGGCTACAGTGGAGTCAGGGAGTCAGGAAGCTTGGTCCCACTGTACGCGGCCTCGCGTTCGGCCGGCCGGCCCCCCCGGGTTACTTTCGCTCTCGGCTGCTTCCGCTTCTCGGTTTCCCTCTAGGGAAGCACCACCCTGGGGGACTGGGTCCTGCGGGATAAGGTGCAGATATGGTGGGGGAAGTGTGGGTTCTAACGTTAGGGGGTCCTGGCTGTCCGGCAGCACAGGGGCCGAGGGAGCAGAGGGAGTCCTTTGTCTTGTAGGTCACGTTACTAGGACCTTGCAAGGCTCAAGGATGAATGGAGTTATCCAGGGCGGTGGGTCTTCCACAAGATTTTGCCACACTAGAATATAAGGAATTTGATCAGGATGTCCTGACTGCCCTGGCAGGAAAATCTTAGTTTTTACCTTAGTAATAATAGAGAGACAGAAAGTTCCTTCGGAGGGCCACCCTACACCGAAAGAGGGCCACTCCAAACGGCAGAAAGTAACTAGCTTTCCCTTCTTTAGTTCTACGCTTAAGTTACGCCCCCGAGCCTTCACATCTTTGAAATTGGTAACAAGGAGTGAGAGCGGCGTGCTCTGGTTGTTGCCCATCTTTGGACTGCTCCTACAAAGAGAAGGAGGGACGAAAATGAGTGTGAAGCAGAGGGGAGTATCTGACAGGTCCGGTCCTGGAAGGGGAAGAAAAGGTTTTATGTTTCGTTTTGGACTTACACTTAACACTTAACAATAACGGACAGACAGTGAGAAACGATGAGCCTTCGCGAGTGCGTGTCGGACTTCCGACCTGAGTCAGACGGGGCAACCAAGGATGGAGGCCCCCAGATGGGCACTGGGGGACGTCTCCCACCAGTCCCGAGTGGCTGTCTTTTAGCGCGTCCGCCAAGACTGTGCCACTTACAAAACAGATCAATACAGATTACAGATTACGGATTTCACGAAATTTCAGGGAGACAGACAGAGACAAAGACAGAGACAGTGACAAAGCCGGCTTACCTACAGATTAAGATCCATTGACTTGGGGGTCTGGTGGGCTTGGGGGAAATCCCAGACGAGCCCCCATTTGTTATGCCCAGACCGTTTATTCCCCGAAGAAGACCACCAGAGTCCAGAGTCAAAGCTAAGCAGCAAGGATCTTTATTACAGGTTCGAACCTGGAACTCTCCCTCGCTCGTGAAACGAGACGGGCAGGAGAGCTCCCCAACTGAGCTCCGAGCAGTGTTATATAGTCTAAGAAAAGTGGGCATAGA
>NW_020254189.1:0-1266 GCF_003255815.1 Theropithecus gelada
TGAGGGTAAAACTGTAACTCTGTGAGATGATTTCACAGAACACAAAGTAGTTTCTCAGAAAGCTTCTTTCTCTTTGTTTTCGGAGGATATTTCCTTTGGCCCTATAGTCATCAAAGGGATCCGAAATATCTGTTCTCAGATTCCACAGAAATAAGGCTAGCAAAGAGATCCATGATATACAGATGTAAATCTGTGAGATGACTTAACAGAACACTAAGCAGTTTCTCAGAAAGATTCTTTCCGGATTTCATCTGAGGATATTTCCTTTTTCACCATAGCCCTCTATGGGCTTCCAAATATCACTTTGCCAATTCCACAAGAACTCTCTTGGCGAAAGGCTTCCTGATGGGAAAGCTGTAACTATGTGAGATGATTTCACAGAACACAAAGATGTTTCTCAGAAAGCTTCTATCTCTTTCTTACCGGAGGATATTTCCTTTGGCCCTATAGTCTGCAAAGGGATCCGAAATATCTGTTCTCAGATTCCACAGAAATAAGGCGAGCAAAGAGATCCATGAAATACAGATGCAACGCTGTGAAACTATTTAACAGAACACTAAGCAGTTTCTTAGAAAGCTTCTTTCCAGATTTCAGCGGAGGATATTTCCTTTTTCACCATAGCCCTCTAAGGGCTTCCAAATATCACTTTGCTAATTCCACAAGAACTGTCTTAGGGAAAGGCTTCCTGAGGGGAAAGCTGTAACTCTGTGAGATGGTTTCAGAGGACACAAAGAAGTTTCTCAGAAAGCATCTTTCTCTTTGTTACCGGAGGATATTTCCTTTTCCCCTATAGTCTTCAAAGGGATCCGAAATATCTGTTCTCAGATTCCACAGAAATAAGGGTAGCCAAGGGATCCATGAAATACAGATGTAACTCTGTGAGATGAATTAACAGAACAGTAAGCAGTTTCTCAGAAAGCTTCTTTCCAGATTTCAGCTGAGGATATTTCCTTTTTTACCATAGCCCTGTATGGGCTTCCAAATATCATTTGGCCAATTCCACAAGAAATTGTCTTAGCGAAAGGCTTCCTGAGGGGAAAGCTGTACCTCTGTGAGATGATTTCACAGAACACAAAGAAGTTTCTCAGAAAGCTTCTTTCTCTTTGTTACCGGAGGATATATCCTTTGGCCCTATAGTCTTCAAAGGGATCCGAAATATCTGTTCTCAGATTCCACAGAAATAACGCTAGAAAAGAGATCCAGGAAATACAGATGTAATTCTGTGAGATGAATTAACAGAACACTAAGCAATTTCTCAGAAAGTTT
>NW_020254190.1:0-1266 GCF_003255815.1 Theropithecus gelada
AAGGCTTCTTGAGGGGAAAGCTGTAACTCTGTGAGATCATTTCACAGAACACAAAGAAGTGTCTCAGAAAGCTTCTTTCTCTCGTTATCGGAAGTTATTTCCTTAGGCCCTATAGTCTTCAAAGGGATCCGAAACTTCTGTTCTCAGATTCCACCTAAATAAGGCTAGCAAAGAGATCCAGGATATACAGATGTAACTCTGTGAGATGAATTAAAAGAACACTAAGCAGTTTCTCAGAAAGCTTCTTTCCAGATTTCATCCGAGGATATTTCGTTTTTCACCATAGGCCTCTATGGGCTTCCAAATATCACTTTGCCATTTCCGCAAGAACTGTATTAGCGAAAGGCTTCTTGAGGGGAAAGCTATAACTCTGTGAGATGATTTCACAGAACACAAAGAGGTTTCTCAGAAAACTTCTTTCTCTTTGTTATCGGAGGATATTTCCTTAGGCCCTATAGTCTTCAAAGGGATCCGAAATATCTGTTCTCAGATTCCACAGAAATAAGGCTAGCAAAGAGATCCACGAAATACAGATGTAACTCTATGAGATGAATTAACAGAACACTAAGCAGTTTCTCAGAAAGCTTCTTTCCAGATTTCATCTGAGGATATTTCCTTTTTCACCATAGCCCTCTATGGGCTTCCAAATATCACTTTGCCAATTCCACAAGAACTGTCTTAGCGAAAGGCTTCTTGAGGGGAAAGCTGTAACTCTGTGAGATGATTTCACAGAACACAAAGAGGTTTCTCAGAAAGCTTCTTTCTCTTTGTTATCGGAGGTTATTTCCTTCGGCCCTATAGACTTCAAAGGGATCCGAAACATCTGTTCTCAGATTCCACCGAAATAAGGCTAGCATAGAGATCCAGGAAATACAGATGCAACTCTGTGAGATGAATTAACAGAACACTAAGCAGTTTCCCAGAAAGCTTCTTTCCAGATTTCATCCGAGGATAATTCCTTTTTCACCATAGCCCTCCAAGGGCTTCCAAATATCACTTTGCCAATTCCACAAGAACTGTCTAAGCGAAAGGCTTCTTGAGGGGAAAGCTGTAACTCTGTGAGATCATTTCACAGAACACAAAGAATTTTCTCAGAAACCTTCTATCTCTTAGTTATCGGAGGATATTTCATTTGGCCCTATAGTCTTCAAAGGGATCCGAAATATCTCTTCTCAGATTCCACAGAAATAAGGCTAGCAAAGAGATCCACGAAATACAGATGTAACTCTATGAGATGAATTAACAGAACACTAAGCAGTTTCTCAG
>NW_020254191.1:0-1266 GCF_003255815.1 Theropithecus gelada
TTTTACTGAGCATTACTATGTTCCAGATACATTGCATTAGATCTTTTCATGGGCATTACTGAATCTCTTAAAATAGTCCCCTAGAATAGATGTGATTATCCTGCATATGTCTCTTTTACAGAAGAAGAAACCACTTTCAGAGTTTATTTGCCAGGCTAGTAAGTGTTGGAAAAGAGATTTGGTCCCATGCCAGTCATTAAGCCTTCCCCTGAACATGTGCTCACAACTAGTGTATTACACTTCCCTGCATCTCCTAAACCGAAATGACAAACCAGAACATTTTAGAGACCCAATGTGTAAAAATAATTGAATGGAAGTGATTTCAGCAAAAGTTCTTCTCTAATTCAGTTGGGAAGAGCTAAACTAGCCAGCCGTAAGGTTCAGATGAACCAGCGATCTCCTCATACTGATGTCCAATGCCCCACTCCCCAAGGTAAATAGCAATAAGGAATGGATTTCCTGACCTCCTTAACTTGTCATAAAATTAACACTTTTATTTGTTGTGGAATGACACTTTTAATACTTTTTTTGTAGAAGAAATCCAGGTTTCCTAAAAGCCACTGACAAATAAACATTTTAAGTTAGGCCTGGTGGCACTGCACTTAAATCAGTAGTTGAATTTCATCATACTCATTTTTGCACTGAAATATTTGTTTCTGTAGCTATTGAAACATTTTACTTTGCTTTTTTTTCTTTAAATGATTTTTTATTTCAATTATGGAAACATAGAAAATAAACTTTCTGAAACCTGTATCTGCCAGAAATAATCATGGAAATCATTGGGCATGCCAATTGCAGTGGTTCAACATCAACTGAAGGCCCTTGAAGCAGCCACCTGTGTCTTGAATTGTGCAGGAAAAACAACGTTTCAAGAATAGCTCATTTTTCCTGGAAATATTTCACAAAAAGTTGTGCTCAAAGAACAAAGTATCATTAGAATTTTAATATTAAGCTCTGTGCTGATATTTAGGAAATTGGGATGACAAATTCAAATGTTAATAGAGATTCTTGGAAGTAGCAGTTAATTCATGGGCCTCTTATTTCAAATGCCACTTACTGTTTCTTGTTAGCACATTAGTCAGTTATATAACATTCTTCTTTCTTTAATTGCTTTAATAGAAACAATTGCAGTTTCTTGAATTGCTGTAATACAAGTTACACAGTAGTATCTAAATAAAAACTTTTTTTAAAAACTGGGGAAACTTTTTGAAACAAACACAACTAACAAAGGATTAATAGCCTCCACACACACACACACACACACAC
>NW_020254192.1:0-1266 GCF_003255815.1 Theropithecus gelada
TGTCTCCCAGTTAGGCTACTCAGGGGTCAGGGACCCACTTGAGCAGGGAGTCTGTCCCTTCTCAGATCTCAACCACCGTGTTGGGAGATCCACTGCTCTCTTCAAAGCTGTCACACAGAGTCCTTTGCGTCTGCAGAGGATTCTGCTCCGTTTGTTATTCTTTACTGTTCCCTGTCCCCAGAGGTGGAGTCTACAGAGACAGGCAGGCTTCCTTGAGCTGCTGTGAGCTCCACCCAGTTGGAGCTTCCCAGCAGCTTTGTTTACCTACTTAAGCCTCAGCAATGGGGGGCGCCCCTCCCCCAGCCTCGCTGCTGCCTTGCTGGTAGATCACAGACTGCTGTGCTAGCAAAGAGGTAGCCTCCGTGGGTGTGCGACCCTCCCGGCCACGTGTGGGATATGATCTCCTGGTGTGCCTGTTTGCTTAAAGCGCAGTATTGGGGTGGGAGTTACCCGATTTTCCAGGTGTTGTGTGTCTCAGTTCCCCTGGCTAGGAAAAGGGATTCCCTTCCCCCTTGCGCTTCCCAGGTGAGGTGATGCCTCGCCCTGCTTCAGCTCTTGCTGGTCGGGCTGCAGCAGCTGACCAGCACCGATCGTCCGGCACTCCCCAGTGATATGAACCCAGTACCTCAGTTGAAAATGCAGAAATCACCGGTCTTCTGTGTTGCTGGCGCTGGGAGTTGGAGACTGGAGCTGTTCCTATTCGGCCATCTTGCTCCGCCCCCCCACTTTTTTATTTTTTTATTTTTATTTTTATTTTATTTTTTACTTTTTTTACAATTTATTTATTTATTTATTTATTTATTTATTTATCATTATACTTTAAGTTCTAGGGTACATGTGCATAACGTGCAGGTTTGTTACATATGTATACTTGTGCCATGTTGGTGTGCTGCACCCATCAACTCGTCAGCACCCATCAACTCGTCATTTACATCAGGTATAACTCCCAATGCAATCCCTCCCCCCTCCCTCCTTCCCATGATAGGCCCCGGTGTGTGATGTCCCCCTTCCCGAGTCCAAGTGATCTCATTGTTCAGTTCCCACCTATGAGTGAGAACATGCGGTGTTTGGTTTTCTGTTCTTGTGATAGTTTGCTAAGAATGATGGTTTCCAGCTGCATCCATTTCCCTACAATGGACACGAACTCATCCTTTTTTACGGCTGCAAATCAAAACCACAATGAGATACCATCTCACACCTGTTAGAATGGCAATCATTAAAAAGTCAGGAAACAACAGGTGCTGGAGAGGATGTGGAGAAATAGGA
>NW_020254193.1:0-1266 GCF_003255815.1 Theropithecus gelada
CTGGAGTGGACCTCAAGCAATCTCCAACAGACCTACAGCTGAGGGTCCTGACTGTTAGAAGGAAAACTATCAAAGAGGAAGGACACCTACACCAAAACCCCATCAGTACATCACCATGATCAAACACAAGAGGCAGATAAAACCACAAAGATGGGGAAAAAGCAGGGCAGAAAAGCTGGAAATTCAAAAAATAAGAGCGCATCTCCCCCGGCAAAGGAACGCAGCTCATCGCCAGCAACGGATCAAAGCTGGACGGAGAATGACTTTGATGAGATGAGAGAAGAAGGCTTCAGTCCATCAAATTTCTCAGAGCTAAAGGAGGAATTACGTACCCAGCGCAAAGAAACTAAAAATCTTGAAAAAAAAGTGGAAGAATTGATGGCTAGAGTAATTAATGCAGAGAAGGTCCTAAACGAAATGAAAGATGAAAACCATGACATGAGAAATATGTGACAAATGCACAAGCTTCAGTAACCAACTCGATCAACTGGAAGAAAGAGTATCAGCGATTGAGGATCAAATGAATGAAATGAAGCGAGAAGAGAAACCAAAAGAAAAAAGAAGAAAAAGAAATGAACAAAGCCTGCAAGAAGTATGGGATTATGTAAAAAGACCAAATCTACGTCTGATTGGGGTGCCGGAAAGTGAGGGGGAAAATGGAACCAAGTTGGAAAACACTCTTCAGGATATCATCCAGGAGAACTTCCCCAACCTAGTAGGGCAGGCCAACATTCAAATCCAGGAAATACAGAGAACGCCACAAAGATACTCCTCGAGAAGAGCAACTCCAAGACACATAATTGCCAGATTCACCAAAGTTGAAATGAAGGAAAAAATCTTAAGGGCAGCCAGAGAGAAAGGTTGGGTTACCCACAAAGGGAAGCCCATCAGACTAACAACAGATCTCTCGGCAGAAACTCTCCAAGCCAGAAGAGAGTGGGGGCCAATATTCAACATTCTTAAAGAAAAGAATTTTAAACCCAGAATTTCATATCCAGCCAAACTAAGTTTCGTAAGTGAAGGAGAAATAAAATCCTTTACAGATAAGCAAATGCTTAGAGATTTTGTCACCACTAGGCCTGCCTTACAAGAGACCCTGAAGGAAGCACTCAACATGGAAAGGAACAACCGGTACCAGCCATTGCAAAAACATGCCAAAATGTAAAGACCATCGAGGCTAGGAAGAAACTGCATCAACTAACGAGCAAAATAACCAGTTAATATCATAATGGCAGGATCAAGTTCACACATAACAATCTTAACCTT
>NW_020254194.1:0-1266 GCF_003255815.1 Theropithecus gelada
GCTTTAGAAAGTGCTCAGGGCTTATCAAAACCAGTGGTTTCCAACTGCAGGTGGGTTCGGGGGGAGATGGAGAATGTCATATATCTCTGATTGAAAATATCAGGCCGGGCGCAGTGGCTCACAACTATAATCCTAACACTTTGGGAAGCTGAGGTGGGTGGATCACCTGAGGTCAGGAGTTTGAGACCAACCTGGCCAATATGATGAAACCCTGTCTATACTGAAAATACAAAAATTAGCTGGCCATGATAGCACATGCCTTTAATCCCAGATACTCGGGAGGCTGAGGCAGGAGAATCGCTTGAACCCGGGAGGCAGAGGTTGCAGTAAGCTGAGATTGCACCATTGCACTCCAGCCTGGGTGACAGAGCAAGACTCCGTCTCAAAAAAAAAAAAAAAAAAAAGAAAAGAAAATATTGTTGCTACTTGGAGACGGTCACCAATGCCATCTACACTTGCTTTGGCAGCAACAGCCTTCTTATTAAGCAAGAGAGGTTTTGCCCATTGGAGTGAGACCGGCAGATTGCAGGTGCATGCTAAACCTTAGTTTCCTGGGCTGAGGTGAAGCTGAGGCTGTAAGTCTTTCTTCCTTCCTTCCTTCCTTCCTTCCTTCCTTCCTTCCTTCCTTCCTTCCTTCCTTCCTTCCTTCCTTCCTTCTTTCCTTCCTTCCTTCCTTCCTTTCTCTCTCTCTCTCTTTCTTTCCTTCTTTCTTTCCCTTCCTTCCTTCCTTCCTTTTCTTCCTTCCTTTCTTTCTATCTTTTTTCTTTTTTCTTTTTTTTTTTTTTTTTTCCCTTTTTCTTTTTTTTTTCCAGGCTGGAGTGCAGCGGCACAATCATAATTGACTTGCAGCCTCAACCTCCTAAGCTCAAGTGATCCTCCCACCTCAGCCTCCTGAGTAGCTGGGACTAGAGGTGTACACCATCATGCCTGGCTTATTTATTTATTTATTTATTTATTTATTTATTTATTTATTTATTTTTAGAGACAGCATGGTGGTGGGAACAGGGGCGGTCTCCCCATGCTGCCCAGGCTAGTCTTAAACTCTGAGCTCAAGAGATCTTTCTGCCTCGGCCTCCCAAAGTGTTGGGATTATAAGCACGAGCCATCACATCTGACTTAAATCCCTTTTTTGACGAGATGTCAGGTGTTTGCAAGGATCTTAAATGTCTGCATGCGGGTCTAAATCAAATGCTATTGCTGTGTGTGGGCAGGTTCGCTTGAGTAGATTTTCTCAGTCATTCATTGACTAAACTCTCACTAGACACT
>NW_020254195.1:0-1266 GCF_003255815.1 Theropithecus gelada
GAAATCAAGGGTATTCAGTTAGGAAAAGAAGAAGTCAAATTGTCCCTCTTTGCAGATGACATGATTGTATATTTAGAAAACCCCATTGTCCCTACAAAGGACACAAACTCATCCTTTTTTATGGCTGCATAGTATTCCATGGTGTATATGTGTCACATTTTCTTAATCCAGTCTGTCACTGATGGACATTTGGGTTGATTCCAAGTCTTTGCTATTGTGAATAGTGCCGCAATAAACATACGTGTGCATCTGTCTTTATAGCAGCATGATTTATAATCCTTTGGGTATATACCCAGTAATGGGATGGCTGGGTCGTATGGTACATCTAGTTCTAGATCCTTGAGGAATCGCCATACTGTTTTCCATAATGGTTGAACTAGTTTACAATCCCACCAACAGTGTAAAAGTGTTCCTATTTCTCCACATCCTCTCCAGCACCTGTTGTTTCCTGACTTTTTAATGATCGCCATTCTAACTGGTGTGAGATGGTATCTCATTGTGGTTTTGATTTGCATTTCTCTGATGGCCAGTGATGATGAGCATTTTTTCATGTGTTTGTTGGCTGTATGAATGTCTTCTTTTGAGAAATGTCTGTTCATATCCTTTGCCCACTTTTTGATGGGGTTGTTTGTTTTTTTCTTGTAAATTTGTTTGAGTTCTTTGTAGGTTCTGGATATTAGCCCTTTGTCAGATGAGTAGATTGCAAAAATTTTCTCCCATTGTGTAGGTTGCCTGTTCACTCTGATGGTAGTTTCTTTTGCTGTGCAGAAGCTCTTTAGTTTAATGAGATCCCATTTGTCAATTTTGGCTTTTGCTGCCGTTGCTTTTGGTGTTTTAGACATGAAGTCTTTGCCCATGCCTATGTCCTGAATGGTACTACCTAGGTTTTCCTCTAGGATTTTTATGGTATTAGGTGTAACATTTAAGTCTCTAATCCATCTTGAATTAATTTTCGTATAAGGAGTAAGGGAAGGATCCAGTTTCAGCTTTCTACTTACGGCTAGCCAATTTTCCCAGCACCATTTATTAAATAGGGAATCCTTTCCCCATTTCTTGTTTCTCTCAGGTTTGTCAAAGATCAGATGGCTGTAGATGTGTGGTATTATTTCTGAGGACTCTGTTCTGTTCCATTGGTCTATGTCTCTGTTTTGGTACCAGTACCATGCTGTTTTGGTTACTGTAGCCTTGTAGTATAGTTTGAAGTCAGGTAGCGTGATGCCTCCAGCTTTGTTCTTTTGACTTAGGATTGTCTTGGAGATGCGGGCT
>NW_020254196.1:0-1265 GCF_003255815.1 Theropithecus gelada
ACAAGCACTTTTCATTCTCTCAGTTTTTCCTTCTGGTAGTTGCCTTCGTGGGTTTTTCCAAATTATTACTTTTTTCAGTTTTTCAAGTGGGTGCATATATTAATAATTTTAAAAAGCCTCTTCAGTTTATAATGCATCCTAACCGTCCCCTGCCCCATCCCTCCTAATCCTCCAGAGCAATGACTTTCAACTCTTTTAGCAACGTCTTCTGTTCTTCTCCTCACATAACTACTTAGCCATTTCTTGATTATTTTACACATTTTAAGTGATTTCTTGAATGACAGATGAGGATTTAGCTCTTACACCATCACTATCTTCACTTTTCCTTCCATATTGTCCCAAAGTAGTTACCAGAGTTAGGGCCTAAGCAGTCACCACATCATTATGACTATGTACATATTGCTCATTGTTGAGAAGAACAGAGTATTGTGCTCTTACTTCCTATCCTGTACTTCCTTCTGCCCTAGAATTAATGATTGCCTAACCAGCCTTCCCTCTTGTTTTTTTCACTTTTGCTTTATCTTCAATGAATTTCTTTCCAACTGCCCCAAATCTGGCAATAACCTATTATTATTTTTAAGAGAAGGGAATCTCACTATGGTGGCCAGGCTGACCTGGAAATGTTGGACTCAAGCCAACCTCTTGCTTTTAGCCTCCTGAGTAGCTGGGACGCGGGCATGAGCCATTCCACCCAGTTAACCTATTAATATTTCTACTTTTGTTTGTTTGTTTGTTTTTTAAGCCAGCTCCTTAGCTGGAATATTGCCTGTGTTGGATCCTATTTGCTGGATCCGTGTCATTCTCTGGTTTGTCTCCTCCTTCATTTTGCTGGAGTGTTTTCTCCAATAGCTTCCCAAGAAAGGGTCCATGGAGGTAACCCCCGATTCTTTGCTTGTCTAAAAATGTATTATTGTACCTTCACCCTTGATTATTTGGCTGAATATAGATTTATCTGTTGAAAATCACTTTCTTTCTAGAATTCTGAAGGCATGCTTCCATTGTTTTCAGCTTTCTTTTTGAGACAGGGTCTCTTCTGTCACCCAGGCTGGAGTGCAGTGGCACAATCACAACTCCCTGCAGCCGTGACCGCGCGGGCTCAGTTCATCCACCTCAGCCCCTGAGCAGATGGGACTACAGGTGGGCGCCACAGGGCCCAGCCAATTTTTGTATTTTTTGGAGAGATGGGGCTTCACCAGGTTGCCCAAGCTGGTCTCAAGGGATCTGCCTGTCTCTGCCTCCCAAAATGCTGAGCCAATGTGTTACAG
>NW_020254197.1:0-7545 GCF_003255815.1 Theropithecus gelada
AAATCTCTGGTATGTGCAAAGATTAGAGAGCAGAACAAAGGTGTAGCAGGGGGCGGGTACACATCTATCTTTATGTCCTTTCATTTCCCCCTTCTCATAAGTAACTGGATGTCCAATCTTGGATTTCCAGAGTCTTATAATATAGCCTCAATTTCTGGGTGCAGGAGAGGCTGGTGATGGCTACGGAGGACCATTAGTTGGATGGTATCAAACCTTTCTCTGACAAATTGTAAAATTTTATTTACCACACAGGGGCCTATAGTGAATAGAAGCAGTAAAGACATTAGGGGGCCTAAAAGGGGTGCCAGAAGGGAAAACATTGAAGAGCTCCACCAATTGTTAGCGGCTGTAGTGAATTGTTGCTTTTTCATTTCTAAGCTTAGTTTGTGTAGGCGTTGGACTCTTTCCTCAACTAACCCTGACTCATTTACATAGAAACAGCATTCTTCTTTGAGGAACATACAGGTACCTCCTTTCTCAGCCGTGAGTAAGTCTAAGGCTCTGCGGTTTTGAAGGGTGACCTGTGCTAGGGAGGTGAGCTGCCGCTGAAGGGAGGCTAGGGAATAGGCGGAGTCTTCCACAGCAACAGAGAACTGTTGTAACAGCTTGTCGTTTTCTATCATGGAGTGTTGTAGGGCCCCTCCTGCTAACCCCGCTGCGACGACAGAGGTGGTTAAGGATATTCCGGCAATTAGTGGTAGAAAAACTGCTCGTCTATGTCGTGCAGTTTCAGTTGGGGCAGTCCCTGCCCAGCCTATGAACTCTGCTGGAGTTAGCAGGGTCAGTCGGGGGACTAGTGTAACAGGGACGCACAACTGTCCGTCAGAGATGCTTTTGGACAGAGTTTTTAACAGAGTAATATTACACCAGAAGAACACACCAGGGGGAGCACGTATGGGGCTATTAGGGTATGTAGCTGTCTGGTTGCACAGGCTGCTACTAAATGCTGAATAACAGTAGGGGTATTTTTCCTGGTAAGGGTCACGATACAGGGCTACATCGGGTATTGCAACTGTTGATAAATTAGAGTCTGGTATATAGTTTGTGGGGGGGGAGGATAGGGGAACAGCAGTTAATGGTGGTCTTCCTAGGGTTGCACACATAAAGCAAGAGGACAGGTCGCCTAAGCCGGTGAGGTTGGCGACTGTTAGCCCTTCCTGTAGTAGGGTTAGCCAAGAGAAGGGCTGCAAGTCCTGTGATAGCTTGGTTTCTTGTCTGTGGATCTGTGTATGGATTAAGGGTTGAATCTGGACTAGACTTCGCCACAAATATAAGTGGCTACTGGGCCAGGTACTAGTTGATGAATAGTATACCCCTCCATGTTGCGGGGTTGTCCACCGAGAGTCCCACGGGTCTCTAATTATCCAGGTATAGGTGACTGGGGACTCAGTTTGGTAAAAATGCCACCCTTGTTGTTCTGTCCAGTATCAGACAGAGTGCATCTTATAGTAGTCATATGGGCAACCTGCACTCTGGTGCCACCAATAATTTTTACAATTATATTCAGTCTGATCATATTCAAAACAGATCATGGGTATTGGTGGTTGGGCAATCTGGAACTTAGTAAAATTGAGGTAAACTATAGTATTACACCCGGAGGGGGGGCAGTCTGCGCTAGCTAGCAGTTTACCCGCTTGGGGGGTTTCCCCGGGGTGAGTTTTGTTCTCATAGAGCCAGAACCTCCAGACATAGGGATTAGACGGCACAGCAGTTAGGAGAGTCAGATGTATAAGGCATAAAAGCATAGGCAAGCTAGACATGGTTACGGCTATGTGGGTGACGGCGCAGGGTTAGCTTTAAGGGATTGTTCTTAGCTTTGTCTACAGTCCATGTAACCGGTGCTCCAGACGGCTCGAGAAGGTCGGATGTTGGGTCCACTGGTTTGACGTGTGTGTAGTGGATCCACGAAGCGATGCCTTCTACTTTGAGAGCGGTGGGAGTAGTCAGGAGTACTTGCAGTGGTCCTTTCCACCTGGGTTGAAGAGTTTCTTGCCGGTGGCGCTTGACTAGGACCCAGTCTCCCGGCTGGAACGGATGAGGCGTCGGCGGAGGTCCTGCCTTGTACAGTTCTCGTAGTCTGGGCCAAATTTCCTGGTGAATTTTCTGTAAGGCTTGTAAGGAGAACAAGAGCTCAGAGACATTTTCAGTTTCAGGTTTGAGTAAGTCATCTTTTAGACTGGGGACCAGGGGTGGGGGTCTGCCATACATGATTTCATATGGTGTGAGGCCCAGTCTGTAAGGGGTATTTCGGGCCCGGAACAGAGCATAGGGGAGAAGTACTACCCAATTAGCGCCAGTCTCCATGGTCAATTTAGTTAAGGTCTCCTTCAGAGTCCAATTCATCCTTTCTACCTGTCCTGAGCTTTGGGGCCTATAAGCACAATGTAATTTCCAATTTGCCCCAAGAATGGAAGCCAAATCCTGACTTACCTTAGCAACGAAGGCTGGTCCATTGTCTGACCCTATTTGGACGGGAAAGCCATACCTGGGGAGGATTTCTTCCAAAATTTTCTTTGCTACAACCTGAGCAGTTTCTCTCTTAGTTGGGAACGCTTCTGTCCATCCTGAAAAAGTATCTACAAAGACAAGTAAGTACTGATACCCATATTTTCCAGGCCTTATCTCAGTAAAGTCTATTTCCCAATAGACACCAGGCCTAGTTCCTCTACACCTAATTCCTGCGGCGGTCTGGGTTTGGGGGCAAGCGTTGTTCAGTTGGCAGGCTTTGCAATTTGTTGTGACATTGCTGGCCAGTTCAGCTATGCGCCTGATTCTGAACTTGGCATGCCTGATTAAGTCTATCATTCGCCGGGCACCCAGGTGGGTTGTCCGGTGGATATGTTCCAACACCTGCCGTCCTAATTTTTCTGGTAGGATGGTTTGGTCATTTACATCAGTCCACCACCCATTTTGAACCTGTTTTAGGGGAAGCGTGTCCATCCATTCGCGATCCTGTTCGGTATAGTCGGGAAAACTTGGCAAATTTCGCGGGCCAGGATCAGGGAGCTGGAGCGCGAGGAGCTGACTGGGAGCTTTTGCTATGCTCCTTGCAGTTTGGTCGGCTAAGAAGTTGCCTTGAGCAATTGGCGTAGTTGGTTTCTGGTGCCCAGGGCAATGTACGCTAGCCAATTTCTTTGGTTTCCACAGAGCAGTTAATAGAGCTAGGATCTCTTGTTTGTTTTTTATTTCTTTGCCTTCAGCTGTTAATAGCCCCCTCTCTCTGTAGATGGCCCCATGTATGTGCGCAGTAGTGAAAGCATAGCGGCTATCCGTGTATACTGTTAGTTTTTTCTCTGCCCCTAGGGTGAGGGCCTGTGTGAGTGCTATCAGCTCAGCTCTTTGGGCCGATGTCCCTGGAGGCAAGGGTTCCGCCCAGATTACCTCAGTCTCTGACGTTACAGCCGCTCCTGCATACCGCTGGCCTTGGTGGACGTAGCTGCTGCCATCAGTGAACCAGATGAGTTCTGTGTCGGGGAGCGGACGATCTTGCAGGTCCTCCCGCACCCCATGCACCTGAGCCAGTATCTCAGTGCACTCATGGGATGGGGCGTCCAAGTCTGGATTTGGCAGCAGTGAAGCAGGGTTTAAAGAGGTTGGGGGCAGAAAAGTTATTCTGAGGGGGTTTAACAGCAGTCCTTGATAGTGGGTGAGCCGGGCGTTACTCATCCATCGGTCCGGCGGCTGCCGGAGGACGCCTTCAATGGCATGCGGGGTTATAACGCGCAACTCTTGCCCCATGATAAGTTTATCAGCGTCTCGGACCATTAGGGCGGTGGCCGCGATTATCTGGAGGCAGGGTGGCCAGCCAGCAGCCACTGAATCTAATTTTTTTGACAAATAGGCAACTGGCCTCTGCCAGGGGCCTAGGTACTGTGTTAACACGGCTTTTGCAACACCCTTACTTTCATCCACGTATAAGTGGAAGGGCTTGGAGACATCAGGGAGCCCCAGCGCGGGGGCTGATAATAAGGCAGTTTTGATTTGCTGAAAGGCCAGCTCAGCCTCTTCCGTCCAATTGAAGGGCTGCCGTTCCTTTGTTGCTTGGTATAGGGGCTTGGCTAACTCAGCAAATCCGGGTATCCATAACCTACAGAACCCTGCCGACCCCAGGAATTCTCTCACTTGCCGTGTCGACTGGGGTCTAGGGATGCGTAGGACTGTTTCCTTTCGGGCTTTGGTTAGCCAGCGTTGCCCCCCTTTTAATAGGTACCCCAGATAAGTTACCTCCGACTTGCAGATCTGAGCCTTTGTTGCTGAGGCTCAGTAGCCTAGCTCCCCCAGAGTCTTCAAGAGGTCCTCAGTCCCTTGAACACAAGTTTCCAGGGACCTGGCCGCTATTAAGAGATCATCAACATATTGCAAAAGAGTTATTTCAGGGTGTTGCCGCCTGTACTCACCCAGATCTTCATGAAGGGCTTCATCGAACAGGGTTGGCGAGTTCTTGAACCCTTGTGGCAGCCTGGTCCATGTTAGCTGACCGTTGATGCCCCTCTCAGGATCCGTCCATTGAAATGCAAAGAGTTCTTGACTTTTGGGAGCCAGAGGAAGGCTGAAGAAAGCATCTTTTAGATCAAGAACGGTATACCACTGTTTTTCGGGATGTAAAGCACTCAGAAGTGTGTATGAATTGGGCACAGTGGGATGTATGTCCATGACCCTTTTATTAACTTCTCTTAAATCCTGTACTGGCCCGTAGTCCGTACTATTGGGTTTACGAACAGGTAACAGTGGAGTATTCCAGGATGAGTGGCAAGCCCGTAGGACTCCCTGGTCTAGGAGTCGGCGGATATGGGGCGTAATTCCTTCTCTTGCCTCCAGGGGCATAGGATATTGCCGAACCCGAACCGGATCCGTCCCTGGCTTAACTTCCACAAATATGGCAGGTCGATGTTTAGCTAGCCCTAAGCCCCCAGTTTCTGCCCACGCTTCAGGGAAACGCTGGAGCCAAGAGTCAATTTCCTGATCGGGGGGCTTTTGCTCTTGATGGAGTCTGTACTCATCTTCTAAGGTGACAGTCAGGATAGATATTGCCCTGTTTTGGGAATCAGTTATCTTGGGCCCTTCTGGCTCAAAGTGGATTTGGGCCCCCATTTTTGTCAGCAAGTCCCTCCCTAGTAGAGGGCAGGGGCTCTCTGGGATGACTAGGAAGGAATGGGAGACTTTTCCCGTTCCTAAGTCTACAGTCCTCTGGGTTGTCCAGGGTATTTTTTGATGCCTGTGGCCCTGTGCACCCAGGATGTTTTCTTAGACATTTTTCCAATTGGTTTGGTTAGGACTGAGCGTTCCGCCCCAGTATCGACCAAGAAGCGAACTGGGGACCCCTCCACTTGCAAAGTTACCCTGGGTTCGGTGAGGGGGTCCGAACCCCGTCCCCCCAGTCAGAGTCCTGGGTAACGAGCACGGAGGTAGGGTTAGCTGGTCTCCGTTTCTTTGGGCAGTCTTTAATGCAGTGACCACGTTCCTTGCAATAAGCACACTGACCCTTTTCTAATCCTTGCCTAGAGCCTTGCTTTTTCTGCTTTCTGCTTTGGCCATTCCCTGCCTGGGGGAAAGCTGCTACTAAGATTTTGGTCATTTCTTTGGTTGCCTTGAACTGTTTTTCTTCTGGAGTATCCCTATTATTACAAACTCGCTGGGCCATCTGAAGGAGGTCCTGAATCTGCTTTCCCTCTAAACCTTCTAATTTCTGGAGTTTTCTTTTAATATCTGGTGTTGCCTGGTTTACAAAGGACATTACTACCGCTGCCTGATTTTCCGGTGCTTCCGGGTCCATAGGGGTGAACTGTCTGAAGGCTTCCATTAATCTCTCTAAATACACAGTGGGGCTTTCTGTCTTACCTTGTAACACAGAATATACTTTAGCCAAATTGGTGGGCTTGCGAGCTGCAGCCCGGAGACCCGCCATTAGAGTCTGGCGATAAATGAGCAGTTGTCCCCTACCTTCTGCCATGTTGTAGTCCCATCTGGGCCGGGTCAAAGGAAAAGCCGCGTTAATGAGGTCAGGATTTGCAGTTGGCTGGCCGTCATCTCCTGGAACCAGCTTTCTGGCCTCAACTTGGATTCTTTCCCGCTCCTCCGTTGTGAACAGGATTCGGAGGAGCTGTTGACAGTCATCCCAGGTCGGCTGGTGAGTAAACATGACACTGTCTAACAACGAGGTTAGATCTTTGGGATTATCTGAGAACCGAGCATTTTGGGACTTCCAATTGTATAAATCACTGGTGGAAAAAGGCCAATACATGAGACGGGAGAGCCCGGTATCATCGAGCGATCCTATTTCTCTGAGAGGCAGGGCTACAGTGGAGTCAGGGAGTCAGGAAGCTTGGTCCCGCTGTACGCGGCCTCGCGTTCGGCCGGCCGGCCCCCCCGGGTTACTTTCGCTCTCGGCTGCTTCCGCTTCTCGGTTTCCCTCTAGGGAAGCACCACCCTGGGGGACTGGGTCCTGCGGGATAAGGTGCAGATATGGTGGGGGAAGTGTGGGTTCTAACGTTAGGGGGTCCTGGCTGTCCGGCAGCACAGGGGCCGAGGGAGCAGAGGGAGTCCTTTGTCTTGTAGGTCGCGTTACTAGGACCTTGCAAGGCTCAAGGATGAATGGAGTTATCCAGGGCGGTGGGTCTTCCACAAGATTTTGCCACACTAGAATATAAGGAATTTGATCAGGATGTCCTGACTGCCCTGGCAGGAAAATCTTAGTTTTTACCTTAGTAATAATAGAGAGACAGAAAGTTCCTTCGGAGGGCCACCCTACGCCGAAAGAGGGCCACTCCAAACGGCAGAAAGTAACTAGCTTTCCCTTCTTTAGTTCTACGCTTAAGTTACGCCCCCGAGCCTTCACATCTTTGAAATTGGTAACAAGGAGTGAGAGCGGCGTGCTCTGGTTGTTGCCCATCTTTGGACTGCTCCTACAAAGAGAAGGAGGGACGAAAATGAGTGTGAAGCAGAGGGGAGTATCCGACAGGTCCGGTCCTGGAAGGGGAAGGAAAGGTTTTATGTTTCGTTTTGGACTTACACTTAACACTTAACAATAACGGACAGACAGTGAGAAACGATGAGCCTTCGCGAGCGCGTGTCGGACTTCCGACCTGAGTCAGACGGGGCAACCAAGGATGGAGGCCCCCAGATGGGCACTGGGGGACGTCTCCCACCAGTCCCGAGTGGCTGTCTTTTAGCGCGTCCGCCAAGACTGTGCCACTTACAAAACAGACCAATACAGATTACAGATTACGGATTTCGCGAAATTTCAGGGAGACAGACAGAGACAAAGACAGAGACAGTGACAAAGCCGGCTTACCTACAGATTAAGATCCATTGACTTGGGGGTCTGGTGGGCTTGGGGGAAATCCCAGACGAGCCCCCATTTGTTATGCCCAGACCGTTTATTCCCCGAAGAAGACCACCAGAGTCCAGAGTCAAAGCTAAGCAGCAAGGATCTTTATTACAGGTTCGAACCTGGAACTCTCCCTCGCTCGTGAAACGAGACGGGCAGGAGAGCTCCCCAACTGAGCTCCGAGCAGTGTTATATAGTCTAAGAAAAGTGGGCATAGA
>NW_020254198.1:0-1265 GCF_003255815.1 Theropithecus gelada
AAGCCTTCCGGTAAGACAGTTCTTGTGGAATTGGCAAAGTGATATTTGGAAGTCCATAGAGGGCTATGGTGAAAAAGGAAATATCCTCAGATGAAATCTGGAAAGAAGCTATCTGAGAAACTGCTCTGTGATGTGTGACTTCCACTCACAGATTTACGTCTGTATTTCGTGGATCTCTTTGCTAGCCTTATTTCTGTGGAATCCGAGAACAGATATTTCGGATCCCTTTGAGGACTATAGGACCAAAGGAAATATCCTCCGATAACAAACAGAAAGAAGCTTTCTGAGAAACTTCTTTGTGTTCTGTGAAATCATCTCACAGAGTTACAGCTTTCCCCTCAAGAAGCCTTTCACTAAGACAGTTCTTGTGGAATTGGCAAAGTGATATTTGGGAGCCCCTAGAGGGCTATGGTGAAAAACGAAATATCCTCAGATGAAATCTGGAAAGAAGCTTTCTGAGAAACTGCTTAGGGTTCTGTTAATTAATCTCACAGAGGTACATCTTTGTTTCGTAGATTTCTTTGCTTGCCTTATTTCTGTGTAATCTGAGAACAGATATTTCGGCCCGCTTTGAAGAGTATAGGGCCAAAGGAAATATCCTCCGATAACAAAGAGAAAGAAGCTTTCTGAGAAACTTCTCTGTGTTCTGTTAAATCATCTCACAGAGTTACATCTGTATTTCGTGGATCTCTTTGCTAGCCTTATTTCTGTGGAATCTGAGAACAGATATTTCGGATCCATTTGAAGACTCTAGGGCCAAAAGAAATATCCTCCGATAACAAAGAGAAAGAAGCTTTCTGAGAAACTTCTTTGTGTTCTGTGAAATCATCTCACACAGTTACAGCTTTCCCCTCAAGAAGCCTTTCACTAAGACAGTTCTTGTGGAATTGGAAAAGTGATACTTGGAAGCCCATAGAGGGCTATGGTGAAAATGGAAATATCCTCAGATGAAATCTGGAAAGAAGATTTCTGAGAAACTGCTCTGTGATGTGTGACATCCACTCACAGAGTTACATCTGTATTCCGTGGATCTCTTTGCTAGCCTTATTTTTGTGGAATCTGAGAACAGATATTTCGGATCTCTTTGAAGACTATAGAGCCAAAGGAAATATCCTCCGATAAGAAAGAGAAAGAAGCTTTCTGAGAAACTTCTTTGTGTTCTGTGAAGTCATCTCACAGAGTTACAGCTTTCCCCTCAAGAAGCCATTCGCTAAGACCGTTCTTCTGGAATTGGAAAAGTGATACTTGGAAGCCCCCAGAGGGCT
>NW_020254199.1:0-1265 GCF_003255815.1 Theropithecus gelada
ATGAGTAGATTGCAAAAATTTTCCCCCATTCTGTAGGTTGCCTGTTCACTCTGATGGTAGTTTCTTTTGCTGTGCAGAAGCTCTTTAGTTTAATGAGATCCCATTTGTCAATTTTGGCTTTTGCTGCCGTTGCTTTTGGTGTTTTAGACATGAAGTCTTTGCCCATGCCTATGTCCTGAATGGTACTACCTAGGTTTTCCTCTAGGGTTTTTATGGTATTAGGTCTAACATTATCCCTGGGATGCAAGGCTGGTTCAACATTCGCAAATCAATAAACATAATCCAGCATAGAAACAGAACCAAAGACAAGAACCACATGATTATCTCAATAGATGCAGAAAAGGCTTTTGACAAAATTCAACAGCCCTTCATGCTAAAAATGCTCAATAAATTCGGTATTGACGGAACGTACCTCAAAATAATAAGAGCTATTTATGACAAACCCACAACCAATATACTGAATGGGCAAAAACTGGAAAAATTCTCTTTGAAAACTGGCACAAGACAGGGATGCCCTCTCTCACCGCTCCTATTCAACATAGTGTTGGAAATTCTGGCTAGGGCAATCAGGCAAGAGAAAGAAATCAAGGGCATTCAGTTAGGAAAAGAAGTCAAATTGTCCCTCTTTGCAGATGACATGATTGTATATTTAGAAAACCCCATTGTCTCAGCCCAAAATCTCCTTCAGCTGATAAGCAACTTCAGCAAAGTCTCAGGATACAAAGTTAACGTGCAAAAATCACAAGCATTCTTATACACCAGTAACAGACAAACAGAGAGCCAAATCAGGAATGAACTTTCATTCACAATTGCTTCAAAGAGAATAAAATACCTAGGAATCCAACTGACAAGAGATGTAAAGGACCTCTTCAAGGAAAACTACAAACCACTGCTCAGTGAAAGAAAAGAGGACACAAACAAATGGAAGAACATACCATGCTCATGGATAAGAAGAATCAATATTGTGAAAATGGCCATACTGCCCAAGGTTATTTATAGATTCAATGCCATCCCCATCAAGCTACCAATGAGTTTCTTCACAGAATTGGGAAAAACTGCTCTAAAGTTCATATGGAACCCAAAAAGAACCCGAATCTCCAAGACAATCCTAAGTCAAAAGAACAAAGCTGGAGGCATCACGCTACCTGACTTCAAACTATACTACAAGGCAACAGTAACCAAAACAGCATGGTACTGGTACCAAAACAGAGATATAGTCCAATGGAACAGAACAGAGTCCTCAGAAATAATACCACACATCTACA
>NW_020254200.1:0-1265 GCF_003255815.1 Theropithecus gelada
AGTGGAATCTGAGAACATATATTTCGGATCCCTTTGAAGACTATAGGGCCAAAGAAAACATCCTCCGATAACAAAGAGAAAGAAGATTTCTGAGAAACTTCTTTGTGTTCTGTGAAATCATCTCACAGAGTTACAGCTTTCCCCTCAAGAAGCCTTTCGCTAAGACACTTATTGTGGATTTGGCAAAGTGATATTTGGAAGCCCATAGAGGGCTATGGTGAAAAAGGAAATATCCTCAGATGAAATCTGGAAAGAAGCTTTCGGAGAAACTGCTGAGTGTTCTGTTAATTCATCCAACAGAGTGACATCTGTATTTCGTGGATCTCTTACCTACCCTTATTTCTGTTGGATCTGAGGACAGGTAATTTACATCCCTTTGAAGACTATAGGGCCAAAGGAAATATCCTCCGATAACAAAGAGAAAGAAGCTTTCTGAGAAACGTCTTTGTGTAATGTGAAATCATCTCACAGAGTTACAGCTTTCCCCTCAAGAAGCCTTTCGTTAAGACAGGTCTTGTGGAATTGGCAAAGTGATATTTGGAAGCCCATAGAGGGCTATGGTGAAAAAGGAAATATCCTCCGATGAAACCTGGAAAGAAGATTTCTGAGTAACGGCTGAGTGTTCTGTGAATTCATCTCACAGAGTCACATCTGTATTTCGTGGATCTCTTTGCTAGCCTTATTTCTGTGGAATCTGAGAACAGATATTTCGGATCCCTTTGAAGACTATATTGCCCAAGTAAATATCCTCCGATAACAAAGAGAAAGAAGCTTTCTGAGAAACTTCTTTGTGTTCTCTGAAATCGTCTCACAGAGTTATAGCTTTCCCCTCAAGAAGCCTTTCGATAAGACAGTTCTTGTGGAATTGGCAAAGTGATATTTGGAAGCCCATTGGGAGCTATGGTGAGAAAGGAAATATCCTCAGATGAAATCTGGAAAGAAGCTTTCTGAGAAACTGCTGCGTGTTCTGTTAATTCATCTCAGAGAGTTACATCTGTATTTCATGGATCTCTTTGCTAGCCTTCTTTCTGTGGAATCTGAGAACAGATATTTCGGATCCCTTTGAAGACTCTAGGGTCAAAGGAAATATCCTCCGATAACAAAGGGAAAGAAGCTTTCTGAGAAACTTCTTTGTGTTCTGTGAAATCACCTCACCGAGTAACAGCTTTCCCCTCAAGAAGCCTTTCGCTAAGACAGTTCTTGTGGAATTGGCAAAGTGATATTTGGAAGCCCGTAGAGGGCTATGGTGAAAAAGGAAATATCCT
>NW_020254201.1:0-1265 GCF_003255815.1 Theropithecus gelada
CCCCCATCCCCTTCGCCCTGTTCTCCCTTCTCCCTCTTCTCCCCTTCTCCGTCCGTTCCTCCCTCGCCGCCCGAAGGGGGGGCGCGCACCTTGAGCATGTCCCCCGCTGGTCAGCACGCCGATGGCCTTGCCGGCCCTGGAGAAGTGCTCCAGGAACTTCCGCAAGGAGCCCTTGGGGGCCCGGGAGTCGTCCGCGTCCAAGGCGAGGAGGCGGAGGGCAGCCGCTAGTCCGGGTGCGCAGCAGGCAATGGAGACCCTGTCGGCGCGCGCCCGACTAGGAAACGCTGCCCCGCCCGCGCCCCCGCCCAGCCCTAGCGCCAAAGGGCCTTGACGGGCGGGGCCCAAGCGCACAGGAGGGGCTGCGCGGGTGGGGACGCGGCTAGGGGCAGGGGCAGGGAAAGGTGCAGAGAAAGGGGCAGGGGCTGGCCGGGGGCGGGTGTGGGCAGGAGGACCTACGCGGGGGTCGTCGTAGGTGGCTGCCGCGCTAGCGGTGGGTGAGGTCGCGGAGGAGGGGGTAGCACCACATGTGGGCGGGGTCCCTGGGGGTGGGGCCGCGTTGCCGGTGCGCTAGCCTCGTGGGTGGGTTGGAGGACTCTGGTTGGGGCCTTTAGAGATGCCCGGAGCGCCACAGGTGGGGGCGGGGCAGCGACCGGGGAAGGGGAGACCGCAGGGGGGCGGGGTCACATCGTTCGCTGGGCGGGCCAAGGCAGGGCGGAATAGAACGCCGGGAGCATCTCCCGGGGGTTGGGCGGGGGGGGCAAGGGAGACCGTGAGTGGGCGCGAACGCCGGGGCCGGTGGAAACCCCGCACTTGCGGGGAGCGCCGATGACGGGGCGGGGTGGAATTGGGGCGCGGAGACCCCACCTGGACGCGGAGGCTCGCGGCAGGCCCG
This sequence comes from Theropithecus gelada, assembly GCF_003255815.1. Lineage (NCBI taxonomy): Eukaryota > Metazoa > Chordata > Mammalia > Primates > Cercopithecidae > Theropithecus > Theropithecus gelada. The sequence goes on from NW_020254201.1 coordinate 893, forward strand.
GTAGATCCGCCTGTTGTCAGCGCCAAGCCCGGCCGCGCGCACAGCTTCTTGTTGGCGGCAGGAGTCCTCCTGGGGCTGCGCTAGGAGCCTCTGCGCGCGGCTTCCTCGATCCCCGCCCCCACGTTTTCTCTGCAGCCTGAGGTCGGGAAGGACGCACGGAGAGTGGATCCTCCAGGTGGTGGGAAAAGCTGAGCGCAGCGAGCTTAGCTATGACGAAGCTGCGATTTTCCGGGTCCACGGGGTCTGTGGCGCTCCCGGGCCCCCAGCCCGTCCCGTGGGGAGAAGAATCCTTGGGGTGGGGGAGAGTATCGGGGCGCTACCCTCAGAGACGCCTGGGCGCGCGAAAGTCACAGTGGGACAGGAGGAGGCGCAA
>NW_020254202.1:0-1265 GCF_003255815.1 Theropithecus gelada
GAGATTGTCTGATTCTGAATGTATTTTTGAAGGGCAGTTGATAATGGACAGCAAGAACTGGGGTGTGAAGGAAAGAGAAGACTCAAGGATTAGTTCAAGATTTTTGACCAGGACAACTGGAAGAAGGGAATTGCCATTTTCTAAACTTTCAAGTTCAGAGCCACAACTTGGCCACTAACAATCTGAGTAACTTTAGAAAAGTCTTTACCCTTCTCTGAACCTCAACCTTCACATTTGTACATGAGAGATTTACACCAGATCAAAGGTTCTCAAACTGTGTTCGGTACAGGTGCCTTAAGATGCTTCTCAAGAGATAGGAGAAAATTCAGCCAAACTGGATTATAGGCTGTGTATAGTAGGAGTCCACATAAAGTTGTGTTTAAAAACAGGAATTAAAAGTATTTGAAATAACTCTATGCCAGGTGCAGTGTCATGCACCTGTCCCAGCTACTCAGGAGGCTGAGGTAGGAGGATCACTTGAGCTCAGGAATTTGAAACCAGCCTAGACAACATAACAAGACTCTGTCTCTATAAAAAATAAAATAAATAATTAAAAACATATAGCTACCATAATTTGTTAATGAAAATACACTATAAAAGATGTAAAGTGTAACTACAATAGCATAAAATGGGATAAGGGAGAAGTAAAAGTATACAGTTTTTGTATGTGCTTGAAGTTAAGCCGTTATTAACATAAATTAGAATGTTATAACTATAAGATACTTTATGCAAGCCTCATAGTAACTACAAAGAAAAAATCTCTAGTAGATACACAAAAGATAAAGAAAAAGAAATCGAAGCACACCACTACAAAAATTCAACAAATCACAAAGGAACACAGCAAGATTAGAAGAAAGAAACTACAAAACAGTCAGTAAACAATTAACAAAATGGCAATCACAATTTCTTACCTGTCAACAATTACTTTAAATGTAAATGGATTGCTGGGTGTGATGGCTCATGCCTGTAATCCCAGCACTTTGGGATGCCAAGTCAGGTGGATCACCTGAGGTTGGGAGTTTGAGACCAGCCTGACCAACATGGAGAAACCCCGTCTCTACTAAAAATACAAAATTAGCCAGGCATGGAGGCACATACCTGTAATCCCAGTTGCTTGGGAGGCTGAGGCAGGAGAATTGCTTGAACCCTGGAGGCAGAGGCTGTAGTGAGCCAAGATCATGCACTCCAGCCTGGACAACAAGAGTGAAACTCTGTCTCAAAAAAAAAAAAAAAAAGTAAATGGATTAAATTCTCCAATCAAAAGA
>NW_020254203.1:0-1265 GCF_003255815.1 Theropithecus gelada
CAGAAGCCTTTCGCTAAGACTGTTCTTGTGGAATTTGCAAAGTGATATTTGGAAGCCCATGGAGGGCTATGGAGAAAAGGGAAATATCCTCAGATAAAAACTGGAAAGAAAGCTTTCTGAGAAACTTCTTTGTGTTCTGTGAATTCATCTCACAGGGTTACAGCTTTCCCCTCCAGAAGCCGTTCGCTAAGACTGTTCTTGTGGAGTTTGCAAAGGGATATTTTGAAGCCCATAGAGGCCTATGGTGAAAAAGAGAATATCCTCAGATGAAAACTGGAAAGAAGATTTCTGAGCAACTGCTTTGTGATGTGTGACTTCCACTCAATGAGTTACATGTGTATTTCGTGGAGCTGTTTGCTAGCCTTATTTCTGTGGAATCTGAGAACTGATATTTCGGATTCCTTTGAAAACTATAGGGCCAAAGGAAATATCCTCCGATCAAAATGAGAAACAAGCTTTCTGAGAAACATCATTGTGATCTGTGAATTCATCTCACAAAGTTACAGTTTTCCCCTCAAGAAGCCTTTCGCTAAGACTGTTTTTGTGGAATTGGCAAAGTGATATGTGGAAGCCCATGGAGGGCTTTGGTGAAAAGGGAAATATACTCAAATAAAAACTGGAAAGAAGCTTTCTGAGAAACTACTCTGTGTTCTCTGAATTCATCTCACAGAGTTACAGCTTTCCTCTCCAGAAGCGGTTCGCTAAGACTATTCTTGTGGAATTTGCAAAGGGATATTTGGAAGCTTATACAGGCCTATGGTGAAAAAGAAAATATTCTCAGATGAAAAGCGGAAAGAAGCTTTCTGAGCAACTGCTTTGTGATGTGTGATTTCCACTCACTGAGTTTCAGACATATTTCATATAGGTGTTTCCTAGCCTTATATCTGTAGAATCTGAGAACTTATATTTCGGATCCCTTTGAAAACTCTAGGGCCAAAGGAAATATCCTCCGATCAAAATGAGAAAGAAGCTTTCTGAGAAACTTCTTTGTGATCTGTAAATTCATCTCACAGAGTTACAGCTTTCCCCTCAAGAAGCCTTTCACTAAGACTGTTCTTGTGGAATTTGCAAAGTGATATTTGGAAGCCCATGGAGGGCTATGGTGAAAAGGGAAATATCCTCAGATAAAAACTGCAAAGAAGCTTTCTGAGAAACTGCTCTGTGTTCTGTGAATTCATCTCATAGAGTTACAGCTTTCCGCTACGGAAACCGTTCGATAAGACGGTTCTTGTGGAATCTGCAAAGGGATATTTGGAAGCCCATAG
>NW_020254204.1:0-1264 GCF_003255815.1 Theropithecus gelada
TTTGGCCCTATAGTCTTCAAAGGTATCCGAAATATCTGTTCTCAGATCCCACAGAAATAAGGCTAGCAAACAGATCCTCGAAATACAGATGTAACTCTGTGAGATGAATTAACAGAACACTAAGCAGTTTCTCAGAAAGCTTCTTTCCAGATTTCATCTGAGGATATTTCCTTTTTCACCAGTGCCCTCTATGGGCTTCCATATATCACTTTGCCAATTCCACAAGAACTGTCTTAGCGAAAGGACTGTTCATGGGAAAGCTGTAACTCTGTGAGATGATTTCACAAAACACAAAGAAGTTTCTCAGAAAGCTGCTTTCTCTTTGTTATCGGAGGATATTTCCTTTGCCCTATAGTCTTCAAAGGGATCCGAAGTATCTGTTCTCAGATTCCACAGAAATAAGGCCAGCAAAGAGATCCACGAAATACAGATGTAACTCTGTGAGATGAATTAACAGAACACTAAGCAGTTTCTCAGAAAGCTTCTTTCCAGATTTCATCTGAGGATATTTCCTTTTACACCATTGCAATCTACGGGCTTCCAAATATCACTTTGCCAATTCCACAAGAACTGTCTTAGCGAAAGGCTTCTTGACGGGAAAGCTGTAACTCCGTGAGATGATTTCACAGAACACAAAGAAGTTTCTCAGAAAGCTTCTTTCTCTTTCTTATCGGAGGATATTTCCTCTGGCCCTATAGTCTTCAAAGGTATCCGAAATATCTGTTCTCATATTCCACAGAAATAAGGCTAGCAAAGAGATCCACGAAATACAGATGTAACTCTGTGAGTGGAAGTCACACATCAAAGAGCAGTTTCTCAGAAAGCTTCTTTCCAGATATCATCTGACGATATTTCCCTTTTCACCATAGCCCTCTATGGGCTTCCAAATATCACTTTGCCAATTCCACAAGAACTGTCTTAGTGAAAGGCTTCTTGACGCGAAAGCTGTAACTCTGTGAGATGATTTCACAGAACACAAAGAAGTTTCTCAGAAAGCTTCTTTCTCTTTGTTATCGGAGGATATTTCCTTTGGCCCTATAGTCTTCAATGGGATCCGAAATATCTGTTCTCGGATTCCACAGAAATAAGGCTAGCAAAGAGATCCACGAAATACAGATGTAACTCTGTGAAATGAATTAACAGAATACTAAGCAGTTTCTCAGAAAGCTTCTCTCCAGATTTCATCTGAGGATATTTCCTTTTTCACCATAGCCCTCTATGGGCTTCCAAATATCACTTTGCCAATTCCACAAGAACTGTCTTA
>NW_020254205.1:0-1264 GCF_003255815.1 Theropithecus gelada
GCAAAGAGATCCACGAAATACACATGTAACTCAGTGAGATGAATTAACAGAACACTAAGCAGTTTCTCAGAAAGCTTCCTTCCAGATTTCATCTTAGGATATTTCCTTCTTCACCATAGCCCTCTAAGGGCTTCCAAATATCACTTTGCCAATTCCACAAGAACTGTCTTAGCGAAAGGCTTCTGGAGGGGAAAGCTGTAACTCTGTGAGATGATTTCACAGAACACAAAGAAGTTTCTCAGAAAGCTTCTTTCTCTTTGTTATGGGAGGATATTTCCTTTGGCCCTATAGTCTTCAAATGGATCCGAAATATCTGTTCTCAGATTCCACAGAAATAAGGCTAGCAAAGTGGTCCTCGAAATACTGATGTAACTCTGTGAGATGAATTAACAGAACACTAAGCAGTTTCTCAGAACACTTCTTTCCAGATTTCATCTGAGGATATTTCCTTTTTCACCATAGCTCTCTATGGGCTTCCAAATATCACTTTGCCAATTCCACAAGAACTGTCTTAGTGAAAGGCTTCTTGAGGGGAAAGCTGTAACTCTTTGAGATGATTTCACAGAACACAAAGAAGGTTCTCAGAAAGATTCTTTCTCTTTATTGTCGGAGGATATTTCCTTTGGCCCTAGAATCTTCAAAGGGATCCGAAATATCTGTTCTCGGATTCCACATAAATAAGGCTAGGAAAGAGATCCACGAAACAGAGATGTAACTCAGTGAGATGAATTAACAGAGCACTAAGCAGTTTCTCAGAAAGCTTCTTTCCAGATTTCATCTTAGGATATATCCTTTTTCACCATAGCCCTCTATGGACTTCCAAGTACGACTTTGCCAATCACACAAGAACTGTCTTATCGAATGGTTTCTTGAGGGGAAAGCTGTAACTCTGTGAGATGATTTCGCAGAACACAAAGAAGTTTCTCAGCAAGCTTCTTTCTCTTCGTTATCGGAGGATATTTCCTTTGGCCCTAGAATCTTCAAAGGGATCCGGAATATCTGTTCTCATATTCCACAGAAATAAGGCTAGCAAAGAGATCCACGAAACAGAGATGTAACTGTGTGAGATGAATTATCAGACCACTAAGCAGTTTCTCAAAGCTTCTTTCCAGATTTCATCTGAGGATATTTCCTTTTTCAGCATAGCCCTCTATGGGCTTCCAAATATCACTTTGCGAATTCCACAAGAACTGTCTTAGCGAAAGGCTTCTTGAGGGGAAAGCTGTAACTCTGTGAGATGATTTCACAGAACACAAGGAAGTTT
>NW_020254206.1:0-7544 GCF_003255815.1 Theropithecus gelada
CGGGGCCTATCATGGGGAGGGGGGAGGGGGGAGGGATTGCATTGGGAGTTATACCTGATGTAAATGACGAGTTGATGGGTGCAGTAGACCAACATGGCACAAGTATACATATGTAACAAACCTGCACGTTATGCACATGTACCCTACAACTTAAAGTATAATAAAAAAAAAAATTATATAAATAAAAAAAAAGAAAAATTAACATGACTCTGATTATGAGAACTTATTATATATTTTATAATAGTGTTATTGTCAACAGAATTTAGGAAATAAAAGAAATCGCATGAAAAAAAAAAAAAGAAAAGAATTGTGTAACTGCATGAGACGAATTAAAACATCAGAAAGCAATTTGTCAGAAAGCTTCTTTCTAGTTTTTATCTAAGGATATTTCCATTGTCAGCATAAACTTCAATGTGTTCTGAAATATCAGATTGCAGATTCCAAGAAAACAGTGTAAGCAAACTGCTCAATGCAAAGAACAGTGAAACTCTGTGAGATGAATTCACACATCACAAAGGATTTTCTCAGAAAGCTTCTTTCTAGATTTTATCTGAGGATATTCCCTTTTTCATTATAGGCATTGAAGCACTCTGGAATATCCTATTGCCGATTCCATGAAAACAATGTTAGCAAGCTGCTCCAGGAAAAGAAAGGTGTAACTATGTGGTATGAATTCACACTTAACAAGAACTTTCTCAGAAACTTTCTTTCTAGATTTTACCTGAGGATACATCCTTTGTCGCCATAGACTTCAATGTGATCCAATATATCCCTTCTCAGATTCCCCAAAAACAGTGCCACCAAATGCTCCATGAAAAGAATCATGTAACTCTGTGAGATGAACTCACAAATCACAAAGCAATTTTTCAGAAAGCTTCTTTATCGTTTTTGTTGTAGAATATTTTCTTTCTCACCATTAGCCAGAAGGTGCTTGTGAATATCCGTTTGCAGATACCAGGAATTTAGTTTTAGGAAACTGCTCCATGAAAAGAAAGGCATAAATTGGTGCGATGAATCCACACATCATAAAGCAGTTTCTAAGATAGGTTCTTTTTGGTATTTGTCAGAAGATATTTCTGTTGTCACCATAAGCTTCAATGCACTCTGAAATATCCTATTGCAGATTCCACGAAAACAGTGTTATTAAACTGCTCAATGAAAACAACAGTGTAACTCTGTGACATGAATTCACACATCTTAAAGTAGTTTCTCGGAAAGCTTACTTCTAGTTTTTATCCGAGGATACTTCAGTAAAGCTTCAATGCACCCCAAAATATCGCTTCTCAGATTCCCCAAAAGCAGTGCTACCAAACTGTTCCATGAAAAGAATGGTGTAATTCTGTGAGATGAGTTCACATTTCACAAACTTGTTTCACAGAAAAACTCTTTTTGTTTTTTATCTGAGGATATTTCCTTTTTCACCATATTCCTCAAAGCGATCCTGAAAATCCCATTGCAGATTAAATGAAAAAAGTGTTAGGAAACTTCTCAATGAAGAGAATGGTGTAACTCTGTGAGACGAATTCACACATCACAAAGCAGTTTCACAGAAAGCTTTTTGGTAGTTTTTATCTGAGGACATTTCTTTGTCACCATAAGCTTCAATGTGCTCCGAAAAATCAGATTGCAGATTCCATGAAAACAGAGTAAGCAATCTCCTCAATGCTAGGAACAGTGTAACTCTATGAGTTGAATTCACACATCACATACAGTTTCTCAGAACGCATCTTTCCAGTTTTTACGTGAGAATATTTCCTTTGTCACCATAGGCTTCATTGTGATGCAAAACATCCCTTCTCAGATTCCCCCAAAACAGTGCTACCATATGAAAAATTCAATGCGCTCTGAAATATCCTATTCAAATTCCACGGAAATGGTGTTAGCAAACTGCTCCACAAAAAGAGTGCCATAACTGTGTGAGATCAATTCACACATCACAAAGCAGTTTCTCAGAAAGATTCTTTCTAGTTTTCATCTGAAGATATTTCCTTTTTCACCATAGGTCTCAGCTAGCTCACAAATATCTCATTGTAGATTCCATGAAAACAGAGTTAAAAAACTGCTCCATGAAAATAAAGGTGTTACTCTGTGAGATGAATTCACACATCACAAAGCAGTTTCTTAGAAAGCTGCTTTTTGGTTTTTGTCAGGATATTTTTTTTGTCCCCATAGGCTTCAATGTGACCCAAAATGTCTCTTCTCAGATTCCACAAAAAGTGTGTGCTACCAAAATGATGCATAAAATGTATCTCGAAATTCCGCAAGATGAATTAACACACCCAAATTAACACATACCAAAGTGTTTTCTCAGAAAGCTTCTTTTTAGTTTTTATCTGAGGATATTTACTTTTTCACCATATATCTCAATGCACTTCCGAATATCCCATTGCAGATTCCACAAGAAAAATGTTAGCAAATTTCTCAATGAATAGATTTGTGTAACTCGGTGAGGTAAATACATACATCACAAATAAATTTCTCAGAAAGCTTCTTTATAGTTTTTATCTGAGGATATTTCCTTGTTAACTAAAGACTTCAATGCAATCTAAAATATCCCTCCTCAGATTCCCCAAAACTAGTGCTAGCAAACTACTCCATGAAAGAATCATGTAACTCTGTGAGATGAATTCATAAATCACAAAGCAGTTTATCAGAAAACTTCTTTCTAGTTTTTGTCTGAGGATATTTCCCTTTTCACTGTAGGCCTAAATATGCTCGCAAATATCTCTGCAGATTACACAAAAGTAGTGTTAGCAAACTGCTTCCTGAAAAGAAAAGTGTAAATCTGTGAGATAAATTCACACAACACAAGCAGTTTCTCAGAAACCTTTTTTTTGGTTTTTGCCTGAGGATATTTCCTTTTTCACCATACGCCTCAAGGCACTCCAAAATATCCCTTTGCAGATTACAAGAAAACAGTATTAGCAATTTGCTCCATGAAAAGAGAGGTGCAACTCTGTGAGATGAATTCACACATCACAAAGAACTTTCTCAGAAAGCTTCTTTCTAGCTTTTATCTGAGGATATTTCCTTTGTCACCATAGGCTTCAATGTGATCCAAAATATCCCTTCTCAGATTCCCCAAAATCAGAGCTGTCAAACTGATCCAAAAAGAATCATGTAACTCTGTGCAATGAATTCACTAATAACATAACAGTTTCTCAGATGTTTCTTTCTAGTTTTTGTCTGAGGATATTTTCTTTTTCACAATAAGCTTCAAAGTGCTCTGAAATATCCCATCATAGATTCCAAGAAAATAGTGTGAGCAAACAGGTCAATGAAAAGAACAGGGTAAGTCTGTGACTTGAATATACACACCAGAAAGCAGTTTCACAGAAAGTTTCTTTTTCTTATTTCTATGGGGATATTTCCTTTGGCACCATAGTCTTCAATGCACTCAGAAATATCCTTTTGCAGACTCCACGAAAACAGTATAATCAAATGGCTCAAAGAAAAGATGGTGTAGCTCTGTGAGACAAATTCACCTATCACAAAGCAGTTTCTCAGAAAGCTTCTTCCTGGATTTAATCTGAGGATATTTCTTTTTTCACCATAGGTCTCAATATGCTCCCAAATGTCCTTTGCAGATTCCATGGAAACAGTGTTAGCAAACTGCTCCATGAAAAGTAAGGTGTAACTCTGTGTGATGAATTCACACATCACAAAGAACTTTCTCAGAAAGCTTCTTTCTAGTTTTTATCTGAGGATATTTCTATTGTCATCATAAGCTTCAATGCGCTCCAAAATATCCCATTGCAGATTAAAAGAAAATAGTGTTAGCAAACTGCTCAATGAAAAGTACAGTGTAACTCTGTGAGATGAATTGACACACCACAAAGCAGTTTCTCAGAAAACTTCTTTTTGGTTTTTATATGAGGATATTTCGTTTGTCTCCATAGACATCAATGTGCTCCGAAATATCCTATTACAGATTCCACAAAAAAGGTGTTATAAAACTGCTCAAAGGAAAGGACACTGTAGCTCTGCAAGAAGAATTCGTAAATCACAATTCGGTTTCTTGGAATGCTTCTTTCTAGTTTTTTTTCTGAGGATATTTGTTTTGTCACTGTAGGCTCCAAGTTGCTCCCTTATATCCCTTTGTAGATTCCACGAAAACAGTGTTACCAAACTGCTCCAATATATACGAATCCAATATACAATTCGTATATCTCTGTGAGGTGAATTCACACATTGCAAAGCAGTTTCTCAGAATGCTTCTTTATAGTTTTTATCTGAGGATAATTCCTTTGTCACCATAGGTTTCAATGCAATTCAAAATACTCCTACTCCGATTCACCAAAAACAGAGCAACCCAACTGTTTCATGAACAGAAAGGAGTAACGCAGTGAGATAAATTCGCACATCACAAAGAAGTCCCTCAGAAAGCTTCTTTCTAGATATTATCTGAGGATATTTCCCTTGTCACCATAGGCTTCGATACCATTCAAAATATCCCTTCTCAGATTCCCCAAAATAGTGCTACCAAACTGCTCTATGAAAAGAAAAGTTTAACTCTGTGAGATGAATTCACAAATCACAAAGCAGTGTCTCAGAAAGCTTCTTTCTAGTTGTTGTCTGAGAATATTTCCTTTTTCACCAAAAGCTTCAATGTGCTCCAAAATAACTCATTCCAGATTCCAAAATACAGTGTGAGCAAACTGCTCAGTGAAAAGAACAGTGTAACCCTGTGAGATAAATTCACATATCACAAATCAGCTTACCAGAAACCTTTTTCATTTTTATCTCAGGATATTCCCTTTGTCACCATAGGCTTCAATGCAATCCAAAATATCCCTTCTCAGACTCCCCAAACACATTTCTACCATAAAGCTACATGAAACGAATCATGTAACTCTGTGAGATAAATTAGCACATAACAAAGCTGTTTCTCAGAATGCTTCTTTCTATTTTATATATGAGGATATTTCCTTTGTCACCATAAGCTACAATGTTCTCCGAAATATCCCATTGCAGATTCCAAGAAAACAGTGTTAACAAACTGCTGAATTAAAAGAACACTATAATTCTGGGAGATGAATTCACACATCACAAAGCATTTCACAGAAAGCTTCTTTTTGGTTTTTATCTGAGGATATTTTCTCTGTCACCGTAGGCTTCAATATGCTCCCAAATATACTGTTGCAGATTCCACTCAAACAGTGACATCAAACTGCTCAATGAAAAGAATGGTGTAACCCTGTGAGATGAATTCACACATCAGAAAGAACTTTCTCAGAAAGATTTATTCTTCTTTTTATCTGAGGATATTTACTTTGTCACCATAGGCTTCAATGTTGTCAAAAATATCCCTTATCAGATATCACAAAAACAGTGCTACCAAACTACTCCATGAAAAGAATCTTGTAACTCTGTGAGAGGAATTTACACATCAGAAATAATTTCCTCAGAATGATTCTTTCTAGTTTTTATATGAGGGTATTTCCTTTGTCACCTTAAGCTTCAATGTGCTCAGAAATATTCCTTTGCAGATTCTACGAAAACATTGTTAGCAAACTACTCAATGAGAAGAAAGGTGTAACTCTGTGAGATGAATTCACAAATCACCAAGCAGTTTCTCAGAAAGCTTCTTTCTAGTTTTTGTCTAAGGATATTTCCATTGTCACCATAAGCTTCAATGTTCTCCCAAATATCCCATTGCAGATTCCTCGAACACAGTGTTAGCCAACTGCTCCAAGAAAAGTATCGTGTAACTCTGTGAGAGGAATTCACACATCACAAAGTGGTTTCCTAGAAAGATTCTTTCCAGTTTTTTCGGATTATGTTTCCTTTGTCACTGTAGGATTCAAAGCATTTCAAAATATCCTTCTCATATTCCCCAAAAACACTGCTACCAAAAGTGCTCCATGAAAAGATCGTGCAAATCTGTGAGATGAATTCGCAAATCACAAAGCAGTTTCTCAGAAATCTTGTTTCTGGATTTTGTCTGAGGATATTTCCTTTGTCACCATAAGCTTCAATGCACTCCAAAATATTACATTGTAGATTCCAAGAAAACAGTGTTAGCAAACTGCTCAGAGAAATGAACAGTGTAACTCTGTGAGACAACTTCACACATCACAAAGCAGTTTCTCAGAAATCTTTTTGATTTTTATATGAGGGTATTTCCTTTGTCACCCTGGGACTCAATGCGCTCCCAAATATCCCTTTGCAGATTCCACGAAAACAGTGTTAGCAAACTGCTCAATGAAAAGTATGGTGTATCTCTGTGAGATGAATTCACACATCACAAAACAGTTTCTCAGAAAGCTTCTTTCTAGTTTTTATCTGAGGATACTTCCTTTTTCAAGATAGGCCTCAATTTGCTACCAAATATCCGTTTGCAGATTCCATGAAAACAGTGTTAGAAAACTGCTCAATGAAAAGAATGGTGTATCTCTGTGAGATGATTTCACACATCACAAGGCAGTTTCTTAGAAAGCTTCTTTATAGTTTTTATCTGAGGATATTTCATTTTTCACCATAGGCCTCAAAGTGCTCCAAAATATCCCTTTGTAGATTCCATGTAAACAGTGTTAGCAAACTATTCCATGAGAGGAAAGGTGTATCTCTGAATTATGGATTCACACATCACAAAGGAGTTTCTCAGAAAGCTTCTTTCTTGTTTTTTTCTGAGGATATTTCCTTTGTCACCACAGACTTCAATGTGATCCAATATATCCCTTATCACATTCCCCAAAAAGAGTGCTACCAAACTGATCCATGTAAAAAATCGTGTAACTCTGTGAGATGAACTTAAAAATCACAAGGTGGTTTCTCAGAACGCTTCTCTTTAGTTTTTATTTGAGGATGTTTCCATTGTCCCCATAAGCTTCAATACGTTTCAAAATATCCCATTGAAGATTCCAAGAAAACTGTGATAGCAAACTCATCAATGAAAAGAAGAGTGTAAATCCATGAGATGAACTCACACATCAGAAAGGAGTTTCTCAGAAAGCTTCTTTATAGTTTTTTTCTGAGGATATTTCCTTAATCACCATATTCCTCAATGTGCTCTCAAATATTCTTTTGCAGGTTCATTGAAAACAGTTTTTCCAAACTCCTCCATGGAAAGAATGGTGTAACTCTGTGAGATGAATTCACACATCACAAAGAAGTTTCTCAGAAAGCTTCTTTTTAGTTTTTATCTGAGGATATTTTCTTTTTCCATCTAGGAATCATTGCCCTCTGAAATGTCTCATTCCAGGTTTCACGAAAACAATGTTTGCAAATTGCTCCATGCAAATAAAAGTGTAACGTTGTGAAATAAATTCATACGTCACAAAGAAGTTTCTCAGAAAGTTTATTTCCAGTTTTTTTAAAAAATTTATTTATTATTATTATACTTTAAGTTGTAGGGTACATGTGCATAACGTGCAGGTTTGTTACACACGTATACTTGTGCCATGTTGGTGTGCTGCACCCATCAACTCGTCATTTACATCAGGTATAACTCCCAATGCAATCCCTTCCCCCTCCCCCCTCCCCATGATAGGCCCTGGTGTGTGATGTTCCCCTTCCTGAGTCCAAGTGATCTCATTGTTCAG
>NW_020254207.1:0-1264 GCF_003255815.1 Theropithecus gelada
CTTGATCCTGCCATTATGATATTAACTGGTTATTTTGCTCATTAGTTGATGCAGTTTCTTCCTAGCCTCGATGGTCTTTACATTTTGGCATGTTTTTGCAATGGCTGGTATCAGTTGTTCCTTTCCATGTTGAGTGCTTCCTTCAGGGTCTCTTGTAAGGCAGGCCTAGTGGTGACAAAATCTCTAAGCATTTGCTTATCTGTAAAGGATTTTATTTCTCCTTCACTTATGAAACTTAGTTTGGCTGGATATGAAATTCTGGGTTTAAAATTCTTTTCTTTAAGAATGTTGAATATTGGCCCCCAGTCTCTTCTGGCTTGTAGAATTTCTGCTGAGAGATCTGCTGTTATTCTGATGGGCTTCCCTTTGTGGGTAACCTGACCTTTCTCTCTGGCTGCCCTTAAGATTGTTTCCTTCATTTCAACTTTGGTGAATCTGGCAATTATGTGTCTTGGAGTTGCTCTTCTCGAGGAGTATCTTTGTGGCATTCTCTGTATTTCCTGGATTTGAATGTTGGCCTGCCCTACTAGGTTGGGGAAGTTCTCCTGGATGATATCCTGAAGAGTGTTTTCCAACTTGGTTCCATTTTCCCCCTCACTTTCAGGCACCCCAATCAGACGTAGATTTGGTCTTTTTACATAATCCCATACTTCTTGCAGGCTTTGTTCATTTCTTTTTCTTCTTTTTTCTTTTGGTTTCTCTTCTCGCTTCATTTCATTCATTTGATCCTCAATCGCTGATACTCTTTCTTCCAGTTGATCGAGTCGGTTACTGAAGCTTGTGCATTTGTCACGTATTTCTCGTGTCATGGTTTTCATCTCTTTCATTTCATTTATGACCTTCTCTGCATTAATTACTCTAGCCATCAATTCTTCCACTTTTTTTTCAAGATTTTTAGTTTCTTTGCACTGGGTACGTAATTCCTCCTTTAGCTCTGAGAAATTTGATGGACTGAAGCCTTCTTCTCTCATCTCGTCAAAGTCATTTTCCGTCCAGCTTTGATCCGTTGCTGTCGATGAGCTGCGCTCCTTTGCAGGGGCAATGCACTCTTATTTTTTGAATTTCCAGCTTTTCTGCCCTGCTTTTTCCCCATCTTTGTGGTTTTATCTACCTCTGGTCTTTGATGATGGTGATGTACTGATGGGGTTTTGGTGTAGGTGTCCTTCCTGTTTGATAGTTTTCCTTCTAACAGTCAGGACCCTCAGCTGTAGGTCTGCTGGAGATTGCTTGAGGTCCACTCCAGACCCTGTTTGCCTGGGTATCA
>NW_020254208.1:0-1264 GCF_003255815.1 Theropithecus gelada
TTGTGTTCTGTGAAATCATGTCAGAGAGTTACAGCTTTCCCCTCAAGAAGCCTTTCGCTAAGACAGTTCTTGTGGAATTGGTAAAGTGATATTTGGAAGCCCATAGAGGGCTGTGGTGAAAAAGGAAATATCCTCAGATGAAATATGGTAAGAAGCTTTCTGGGAAACTGCTTAGTGTTCTGTTAATTCATCTCACAGAGTTACATCTCTGTTTCGTGGATCTCTTTGCTAGCCTTATTTCTGTGTAATCTGAGAACAGATATTTCGGATCCCTTTGAAGACTATACGGCCAAAGGAAATATCCTCTGATAACAAAGAGAAAGAAGCTTTCTGAGAATCTCCTTTGTGTTCGGTGAAATCATCTCACAGAGTTACAGCTTTCCCCTCCAGAAGCCTTTCGCTAAGACAGTTCTTGTGGAATTGGCAAAGTGATATTTGGAAGCCCATAGAGGGCTATGTTGAAAAAGGAAATATCCTCAGATGAAATCTGGAAAGAAGCTTTCTCTGAAACTGCTTAGTGTTCTGTTAATGCATCACACAGAGTTACATCTCTGTTTTGTGGATCTGTTTTCTAGCCTTATTTCTGGTGAATCTGAAAACAGATATTTCGGATCCCTTTGAAGACTATAGGGCCAAAGGAATTATCCTCCGATAACAAAGAGAAAGAAGCTTTCTGAGAAACTTCTTTGTGTTCTGTGAAATGATCTAATACAGGTACAGATTTCCCTTGAAGAAGCCTTCCGCTCAGAGAGTTCTTGTGGAATTGGCAAAGTGATATTTTGAAGCCCATAAACGGCTATGGTGACAAACGAAATATCCTCAGATGAAATCTGGAAAGACGCTTTCTGAGAAAGCGATTAGTGTTCTGCTAATTCATCTCACAGAGTTACATCTCTGTTTCGTGGATCTCTTTGCAAGCCTTATTTCTGTGGAGTCTGAGAAAAGATATTTCGGATCCCTTTGAAGACTATAGGGCCAAAGGAAATATCCTCCCATAACAAAGAGAAAGAAGCTTTCTCAAACACTTCTTTGTGCTCTCTGAAATCATCTCACAGAGTTACAGCTTCCCCTGAAGAAGCCTTTCGATAAGACAGTTCTTGTGGAATTGGCAAAGTGATAGTTGGAAGCCCATAGAGGGCTATGGTGAAAAAGGAAATATCCTCAGATGATATCTGGAAAGAAGCTTTCTGAGAAACTGCTTAGTGTTCTGTTAATTCATCTCACAAAGTTACATCTGTATTTCATGGATCTCTTTGCTAGCCTT
>NW_020254209.1:0-1264 GCF_003255815.1 Theropithecus gelada
AAGAAACTCATTGGTAGCTTGATGGGGATGGCATTGAATCTATAAATAACCTTGGGCAGTATGGCCATTTTCACGATATTGATTCTTCCTATCCATGAGCATGGTATGTTCTTCCATTTGTTTGTGTCCTCTTTTATTTCACTGAGCAGTGCTTTGTAGTTCTCCTTGAAGAGGTCCTTTACATCCCTTGTAAGTTGGATTCCTAGGTATTTGATTCTCTTTGAAGCAATTGTGAATGGAAGTTCATTCCTGATTTGGCTCTCTGTTTGTCTGTTACTGGTGTATAAGAATGCTTGTGATTTTTGCACATTAATTTTGTATCCTGACACTTTGCTGAAATTGCTTATCAGCTTAAGGAGATTTTGGGCTGAGACAATGGGGTTTTCTAAATATACAGTCATGTCATCTGCAAAGAGGGACAATTTGACTTCTTCTTTTCCTAACTGAATACCCTTGATTTCTTTCTCTTGCCTGATTGCCCTAGCCAGAACTTCCAACACTATGCTGAATAGGAGTGGTGAGAGAGGGCATCCCTGTCTTGTGCCAGTTTTCAAAGGGAATTTTTCCAGTTTTTGCCCATTCAGTATGATATTGGCTGTGGGTTTGTCATAAATAGCTCTTATTTTGAGGTACGTTCCATCAGTACCGAATTTATTGAGCGTTTTTAGCATGAAGGGCTGTTGAATTTTGTCAAAAGCCTTTTCTGCATCTATTGAGATAATCATGTGGTTCTTGTCTTTGGTTCTGTTTATATGCTGGATTATGTTTATTGATTTGCGAATGTTGAACCAGCCTTGCATCCCAGGGATGAAGCCCACTTGATCATGGTGGATAAGCTTTTTGATGTGCTGCTGAATCCGGTTTGCCAGTATTTTATTGAGGATTTTTGCATCGATGTTCATCAGGGATATTGGTCTAAAATTCTCTTTTTTTGTTGTATCTCTGCCAGGCTTTGGTATCAGGATGATGTTGGCCTCATAAAATGAGTTAGGGAGGATTCCCTCTTTTTCTATTGATTGGAATAGTTTTTCACAATTGCTTCAAAGAGAATAAAATACCTAGGAATCCAACTTACAAGGGATGTAAAGGACCTCTTCAAGGAGAACTACAAACCACTGCTCAGTGAAATTAAAGAGGACACAAACAAATGGAAGAACATACCATGCTCATGGATAGGAAGAATCAATATTGTGAAAATGGCCATACTGCCCAAGGTAATTTATAGATTCAATGCCATCCCCATCAAGCTACCAATGAGTTTCTT
>NW_020254210.1:0-1264 GCF_003255815.1 Theropithecus gelada
GATGATTACCAGAAGCTAGGAAGGGTGGTGGGTGGGGTGGGGGGAGTGGGGACAGGTAATGAGTACAGAAATACAGTTAGAATGAATTAGACTTAGTATTTGACAGCACAACATGGTGACTAGAGTCAACAATAATTTATTGTACATTTTAAAGTAATTAAAAGAGTATAATTGGAGCATTTGTAACTCAAAGAATTGATAAATGCTTGAGGTGATGGGTACCCCTTTTACCCTTTAAAAAACTTATGCATTTACTCAAGTTTTATAACATAGTTTACTTATAAGTCCAGGAAAGTGAAGCAGCTACTAAGCACTAAATGCCCAGAAGAGCACTTAGAAAGTGTGTTTCTGAAGAATGTATACTTTTTGAAAGAGCAAACATACATGGATACGTAAAATATAAAGTATACCATAATAACAGAATAAGTTTATTTGACAACTACATAAAAAAAAAAAAAAACAGAAAGATCCATGTTTGTTCTAAGCGAAGGATAAACTGATCAAAGATAAACAACTCGAGTTTAAAATAGAGAGCCTTTTTTCATCTCTAGCATTATCATAGTGCAATGAAAATGTAATGATCTGGATTCAGAGAATGAAAAATTCAAGGCAATAAATTAAGAAAATATCATAAGCCTGGGACTTGTAGTAGAACTCAGTGATATATCGATGTATTATATTTTTTTAACCACACTCCTTTTCCATTAAGTTAATTTGCCTACTGATGAGAGTGTTGCTTGGAGGTGATTATTAATAATCTTTAAATATTTTCTCTCCAAAGGATGTTTTTTATATATATATATATATATTTTTTTTTTTTTTTGAGACGGAGTCTGTCTCTGTCTGCCCAGGCTGGAGTGCAGTGGCCGGATCTCAGCTCACTGCAAGCTCCGCTTCCCGGGTTCACGCCATTCTCCTGCCTCAGCCTCCCGAGTAGCTGGGACTATAGGCGCTCGCCACCTCGCCCAGCTAGTTTTTTGTATTTTTTTAGTAGAGATGGGGTTTCACCGTGTTAGCCAGGATAGTCTCGATCTCCTGACCTCGTGATCCGCCCGTCTCGGCCTCCCAAAGTGCTGGGATTACAGGCTTGAGCCACCGCACCCGGCCCCCGGATGTTTTATATTTTAGGAGAATGACTTAACCTTGGATCTCTTCTTTCCAGAAATATTTCCATTCTATGAGAGACCACATGGAGTGGTGTAAAATGTGTCTATTGGATGTAGAGTCAGACAAGTTGTAGCAGATGCTTGTAATTCTATGTTGC
>NW_020254211.1:0-1265 GCF_003255815.1 Theropithecus gelada
GGTGATAAAGGAAATATCCTCAGATGATATCTGGAAAGAAGCTTTCTGAGAAACTGGTTAGTGTTCTGTTAATTCATCTCACAGAGTTACATCTGTATTTCGTGGATCTCTTTGCTAGCCTTATTTCTGTGGAATCTTAGAACACATATTTCGGATCCCTTAGAAGACTATAGGGCCAAAGGAAATATCCTCCGAGAACAAAGAGACAGGAGCTTTCTGAGAAACTTCTTTGTGTTCTGTGAATTCATCTCACAGAGTTACAGCTTTCCACTAAAGAAGCCTTTCGCTAAGACAGTTCTTGGGGAATTGGCAAAGTGATATTTGGTAGCCCTTAGAGGGCTATGGTGAAAAAGGAAATATCCTCAGATGAAATCTTGAAAGAAGCTTTCTGAGAAACTGCGCTGTGATGTGTGACTTCCACTCACAGATTTACATCTGTATTTCATGGATCTCTTTGCTAGCCTTATTTCTGTGGAATCTGAGAACAGATATTTCGGATCCCTTTGAAGACTACAGGGCCAAAGGAAATATCCTCCGACAACAAAGAGAAAGAAGCTTTCTGAGAAACTTCTTTGTATTCTTTGAAATCATCTCACAGGGTTACAGCTCTCCCCTCAAGAAGCCTGTCACAAAGACAGTTCTTGTGGAATTGGCAAAGTGATATTTGGAAGCCCATAGAGGGCTATGGTGAAAAAGGAAATATCCTCCCATGAAATCTCTAAAGAAGCTTTCTGAGAAACTGCTTAGTGTTCTGTTAATTCATCTCACAGAGTTACATCTGTATTTCGTGGATCTCTTTGCTAGCCTTATTTCTGTGNTGAGAAACTTCTTTGTGTTCTGTGAAATCATGTCACAGAGTTACAGCTTTCTGCTAAAGAAGCCTTTCGCTAAGACAGTTCTTGTGGAATTGGCAAAGTGATATTTGAAGCCCATAGAGGGCTATGGTGAAAAAGGAAATCTCCTCAGATGAAAGCTGGAAAGAAGCTTTCTGAGAAACTGCTTAGTGTTCTGTTAATTCATTTCACAGAGTTTCATCTGTATTTCGTGGATCTCTTTGCTAGCCTTATTTCTGTGGAATCTGAGTACAGATATTTCAGAACCCTTTGAAGACTATAGGGCCAAAGTAAATATGTTCCGATAACAAAGAGAAAGAAGCTTTCTGAGAAACGTCTTTGTGTTCTGTGAAATTATGTCACAGAGTTACAGCATTCCCCTCAAGAAGCCTTTCGGTAAGACAGTTCTTGTGGAATTGGCAAAGTGATATT
>NW_020254212.1:0-1264 GCF_003255815.1 Theropithecus gelada
GCCTGGGCGACAGAGCGAGACTCTGTCTCAAAAAAAAAAAAAAAAAAGAAGTGTACAGCTGCCTGTGATATAGTTCCTAACATCTAGGTGGGGAGAGGATATTACTGCCCATATCACACGAGTTGTAAAACCACTTCAATATTTTGCCTACAATCCTGAGGGGAGAGGATGATATTACTCCCAATATCAAAGAAGGCTTACACCCCCCTGTGACACTACACCCAATATCCACGTTAGAAGATGAAGACATTACGCCCAATATCGCAGGGGATGTACACCCACTTTGGGATATTGTTCCTTATATCGAGAGGGGGAGAAGATGCTATTGCTCCCAATAACGCAGGGGCTGCGGAGGTACACCCCTCCTGTGATATTATTCTTAATATCCTAGGGAAGAGAGGAGGATACTACACCCAATATCACAGGGTGTACACCCACCCAGTGATAATGTTCTTAATGTACTCCACCTCCCACCACCAGGGATATCAGTCCTAATACCCAGGGGAAGAGAGGATAACATTATGCCCAATATCGCAGGGGAGTGTACACACCCTCTGTGATGTTGTTCCTAGTATCCAAAGGTAGAGACGATGATATTACTGGCCATATCGCAGGGGGTGTACACCCTTCTATGATACTGTTTTTGACATTCAGTAGGGGAGAGGACAACATTAATCCCAATATCGCAGAAGGTGTACAGACCCCTGTGATGTAGACCCTAATGTACAGGGGAAAGAGAAGACTATTGCTCTCAATATCGCAGGGGCTGTAACCACCCTGCCCCCCGTATATTGTTCCTAATATGCAGCGGAGTGGAGGCTCATAGTACTCCCAGTATCCCAGAAGGTGCACACACCTGTGATATGGTTCCTAATATCCAGCGGGAAAGAGGCTGATTTTACTTTCGACATTGCAGTGGGTGTACAGCGCCCCCAAACCCGGGGTATCGTGCCTAATATCCAGGCGGGAAGAAGATGACATGGCTGACAATATCGAAGTGGGTGGACACTTCTTCAGTGATATGGTTCCTGATATCCAGGAGGTGAGTGGATATTGTTCCCAATAAAGTAGGAACCGTTCAGTCACCCTGGGATTTTGTCCTTAATAACCACAAGGGAGAGATGATATTACTACCAATATTGCAAGGGGTGTACACCCGTCCTGTGATATTGTTTCTTATATCCAGGAAAGGAGAAGATGGTATTAGTACCAATATGGAAGGGATGGACAGTCCCCATGGGATATTGTTCTAAAGATGCAGGTT
>NW_020254213.1:0-1264 GCF_003255815.1 Theropithecus gelada
GCAATAAACATATGTGCACGTGTGTCTTTATAGTAGCATGAATTATAATCCTTTGGGTATATACTCAGTAATGGGATGGCTGGGTCATATGGTATTTCTAGTTCTAGATCCTTGAGGAATCGCCACACCGTCTTCCACAATGGCTGAACTAATTTACACTCCCACCAACAGTGTAAAACTGTTCCTATTTCTCCACACCTGTGATCCCAGCACTCTGGGAGACCGAGGCAGGAGGATTGCTTGAGCTCAGGAGTTTGAGACCAGCCTGGGCAACATGGCAAAACTCTGCTTCTCAAAAAAAGAAAAAAAATTATCCAGGCTGGTGGCAGATGTCTGTGGTCCCAACTACTATGACTCATGAGGCTGTGGCAGGGAGGATCACCCGAGCTGGGGAGTTTGAGCTGTGATGGTGCCACTGCAATCCAGGTTGGGTGATAGAGTGAGATCCTGTGTCAAAAACAAAAAGACAGAAAGAAAGAAAACTGAGGCATTACAGTGTCCACACAGGAGACCAGGAAGGAAGAAGGGGCCCCCTTCCGATGCCAGGCAGGTGCCAAGAAGAAAAGCTTCACTGCACAGAGCTGACCCCCTCGGATCTTTCTGGTCTTTCTAAGTCAGTTTCCCCCTGTGGGAAATTTATATTTGAGGCCCCTGGGCACTCCGTTAATCAACAGAGAATCATGTGATAGGAGGGTTCTTTCCTTTCTGGATAAATCATATGATTAGCTTGTCTCTTGAGCTACGTAATAGTTTTTTGTGTTTTTTGTGTTTTTTTTTGTTTTTTTTTTGAGACAGAGTCTCGCTCTGTCGCCCAGGCTGGAGTGCAGTGGCGCGATCTCGGCTCACTGCAGGCTCCGCCTCCTGGGTTCACGCCATTCTCCTGCCTCAGCCTCCCAAGTAGCTGGGACTACAGGTGCCCGCCACCACGCCCGGCTAATTTTTCTGTATATTTAGTAGAGACATGGTTTCACCATGTTAGCCAGGGTGGTCTCGATCTCCTGACCTCATTATCTGCCTGCCTCGGCCTCCCAAAGTGCTGGGATTACAGGCATGAGCCACCGCACCTGGCCTACATAACAATTTTTTAAAACGCTATATATATATTTTAACAGATCTTACTCTGTCACCCAGGCTGGAGTGCAGTGGCACCATCACAGCTCACTGCAGCCTCAAACTTCAGGGTTCAAGGGGTCCTCCTGCCTCAGCCTCCTGAGGAGCTGGGACTACAGCTGTGCACCATCATGCCTGGCTAGTTTTTTCCTTA
>NW_020254214.1:0-1264 GCF_003255815.1 Theropithecus gelada
GTCTCGGCCTCCCAAAGTGCTGGGATTACAGGCTTGAGCCACCGCGCCCGGCCTGTAGAGGATTTTATGCTCCCAGGATACTACTGCAAACCATAGAGCAATTAGTAGAGCTTACCTGGGTGTGGTCAGGGAAAAGAATGCAAGAGGGCCCTGCCAGTACCACTGTCATCCTAGGGTGACAGTGGCATATCCAAAGCTGCACCTCCCAGAGTAGCAACATCAGTGATCTAACACAGGGGATGGGAAATAGACTTTGCTAAAATAATCCAGCCAGTCACTAAACAAATAAACAAGGAAATAACAAGAAACCCCAGTACCCAGAGTTGTTACCATGTATTATCTAAAATGCCGTTTCCAACAAAAAATTATGAGGCCTGCAAAGCGATAGAAAAATTATTTTTCCATCTACCCCCAAAAAAATGCCCATGAGAGCAACACAATGAACTTAACAGGAAAGTGTGTGTGTATGTGTATGTGTGTGTGTGTGTGTGTTTTGAGATGGAGTCTTGCTGTGTTGCCCAGGCTGGAGTGCAATGGCACAATCTCGGCTCACTGCAAGGTCTGCCTCCTGGGTTCACGCCATTCTCCTGCCTCAGCCTCCTGAGTAGCTGGGACTACAGTACCCGCCACCACGCCTGGCTAATTTTTTGTATTTTTAATAGAGATGGGGTTTCACCATGTTAGCCAGGATGGTCTCGATCTCCTGACCTTGTGATCCGCCCGCTTCAGCCTCCCAAAGTGCTGGGATTACAGGCGTGGGCCACCGCACCCAGCTGACAGGAAAGTATTTCAAAGTAGCCAGTGTAAATATGTTCACTGAACTGAAGGAAAGCTTGATTAGAGAAGTAAAGGAAGGTATGATGATAATGCTGCATCAAATAGAGAATATCAATAAAGATATACATTTTTTTTTTTTTTGAGACAGTGTTTCACTGTCATCCAGGCTGGAGTGCAGTGGTGCAATCTCAGTTCACTGTAATCCCTGCCTCCCAGGTTGAAGCAATTGTCCTGCCTCAGCCTCCCAAGTAGCTGGGACTACAGGCACGTGCCACCACACCCAGCTAACTTTCTGTATTTTTTAAGTAGAGACGGGGTTTCACCATGTTAGCCAGGATGGTCTCAATCTCCTGGCCTCATGATTCACCCGCCTCGGCCTCCCAAAGTGCTGGGATTACCGGCGTGAGCCACCGTGCCTGGCCAAGACATACAATTTTTTTAAAAGAACCAAATGAAAATTCTGGAGTTGAAAAGTACAATAACTAAA
>NW_020254215.1:0-1264 GCF_003255815.1 Theropithecus gelada
TATCTGTTCTCAGATTCCACAGAAATAAGGCTAGCAAAGTGATCCACGAAATACAGATGTAACTCTGTGAGTGGAAGTCACACATCATAGAGCAGTTTCTCAGAAAGCTTCTTTCCAGATTTCATCTGAGGATATTTCCTTTTTTACCATAGCCCTCTATGGGCTTCCAAATATCATTTTGCCAATTCCACAAGAACTGTCTTAGCGAAAGGCTTCTTGAGGGGAAAGCTGTAACTCTGTGAGATGATTTCACAGAACACAAAGAAGTTTCTCAGAAATTTCTTTCTCTTTGTTATTGGAGGAGAGTTCCTTTGGCCCTATAGTCTTCAAAGGGATCCGAAATATCTGTTCTCAGATTCCACAGAAATAAGGCTAGTAAAGAGATCCAGGAAATTCAGATGTAACTCTGTGAGATGAATTAACACAAAACTAAGCAGTTTCTGAGAAAGCTTCTTTCCAGATTTCATCTGAGGATATTTCCTTTTTCACCGTAGCCCTCTATGGGCTTCCAAATATCACTTTGCGAATTCCCCAAGAACTGTCTTAGAGAAAGGCTTCTTGAGGGGAAAGCTGTAACTCTGTGAGATGATTTCACAGAACATAAAGAAGTTTCTCAGAAAGCTTCTTTCTCTTTGTTATCGGAGGATATTTCCTTTGGTACTATAGACTTCAAAAGGATGCGAAATATCTGTTCTCAGATTCCACAGAAATAAGGCTAGCAAAGAGATCCACGAAATACAGATGTAACTCTGTGAGGGGAAGTCACACATCACAGAGCAGTTTCTCCGAAAGCTTCTTTCCAGATTTCATCTGAGCATATTTACTTTTTCACCATACCCCTCTATTGGCTTCCAAATATCACTTTGCCAATCCACAAGAACAGTCTTAACGAAAGGCTTCTTGAGTGGAAAGCTGTAACTCTGTGAGATGATTTCACAGAACAAAAAGAAGTTTCTCAGAAAGCTTCTTTCCCTTTGTTATCGGAGGATATTTCCTTTGCCCCTATAGTCTTCAAAGGGATCCGAAATATCTGTTCTCAGATTCCACAGAAATAAGGCTAGCAAAGAGATCCACGAAATACAGATGTAACTCTGTGAGTGGAAGTTACAAATCACAGAGAAGTTTCTCAGAAACTTCTTGCCAGATTTCATCTGAGGTTATTTCCTTTTTCACCATAGCCCTCTATGGGATTCCAATTATCACTTTGCCAATTCCACAAGAACTGTCTTAGCGAAAGGCTTCTTGAGGGGAATGCTGTAACTCT
>NW_020254216.1:0-1264 GCF_003255815.1 Theropithecus gelada
CAGGCTCCCTCCTCATCCCCTGCTCTGCCCCAACCTCCACCCCACCTCCATGTCTCGGGTGTCCTCAGCTTCAAAGTCAGGGTGCACCTATCAGGATGTAATTCAGGCATCTTCTCTGCTGACTCGGAGTCACAGACCCCACACAAGCCACAGTGGCCTGTCCTCTGGACCCTTCAGATCCTGGTGCTGCCCAGAGGCCCATGCAGGCACCCGACAACCTCAGGCCCAGCCTGCTCTTTCCTCAACCCAGGCCCTCCTCTCCCTACCGACTCTGCCCACTTTCCACAGGCCTGTCCTGCAAGGTCTCCTTCACGGTGAGGCCTCCCCAGATCACCCTCTTAGAAATTTTGGGCTCCATGCACACTCCTGTTCCCTCCCTGCTGTTCTTAAAACATCCTCGTCAGTGTCACACATGGGGCATTTCTCCTATCTGCTGGGCTTCTCAAAAGGTCCCCTGGCTGAACTCTGAATGCCGTGGATTCAGAGATCTTTGACTATTCCCTGCTGCAGTCCCAGGGCAACAGCAGAGCCCAGGACAGAGTGAAACTGTCATGGGTGCTGCTGAATGAATGAATGAAGGAGGGAGTGAGTGAGTGAGTGAAGGAGTAAATGAGTGAGTAAATGAGTGAATGGGTGAGTCAGTCAGTCAGTCAGTGAATGAGTGAGTGAGTGGATGAGGGAAGGAGAAATGAGTGAGTGAGTGGGTAAATGAGTGAATGAGTGACCGTGAGTGAGTGAATGAACTGCCAAGGGAGTCAATGAGTGAATGAGTGAGTGAGTGAATGGGTGAGTGAATAAGTGAGTAAGTGAATGAATGAGCGTCTTAGTGAATGAGTGAGTGAATAAGCAAGTGAATAAGTGAGTGAATGAGTGAGTGACCGAGGGAATAAATGAGTGATGAGTGAGTGAGTGAGTGAATGAATGAGTGAGTGAGTGAATGAATGAGTGACTTAGTGAATGGGTGAGTGGGTGAATGAGTGAGTGAACAGATGAGTGGGTGAGTGAGTGAATGGGTGAGGGAAAGAGTGAGTGAATGAGTCAGTGAGCGAACAAGTGAATGAGGGAGTGAAGAAGCGAGTGAGTGAATGAACGAGTGAGTGAGTGAATGAGTCAATAAATGAGTGAGTGTGTGAGTAAAGGATGAGTGAATGAGTGAGTGAAGAGGTGAATGAGTGAGTGAATGAGTGAATGATTTGAGTGAATGAATGATTGAGTGGATGAATGAGGAAATGAGTGAGTGAGTGAATAAGTGAGTGAATGAGTG
>NW_020254217.1:0-10483 GCF_003255815.1 Theropithecus gelada
CAACACAGGGCTTCCAAGGTCACTCAGCACAGGGCTTCCAAGGTCACAGCACAGGGCTTCCAAGGTCACTCAGCGTAGGTCTTCCAAGGTTATTTACCTGGTAGCAAGTGTCAGACTTCCTTCATTTTTCTGGCTGAATCATATTCCTGTGGGTGGATGGACTACATTTTGTCCTCCATTCATCTGTTGGGAGCAACTGTGCTGTTTCCACCTTTCAACCATTGTGAATAACACTGCTGTGGGAGCATAAGTGTCTGTTTGGGTGCTTGTCTTCATTCTTCCGGACATACCCTTGGGAGTGGAATTGCTGGATCGTAAGGTAATTCTGTGTTCCACTTTTTGAGGAGCTGCCAAATTGTCTCCTACAGCAGCTGCTCCATTTTACATTCCCACCATCAATTCCACCTTCTCCACATCCTCTCCATGGCTTGTTATTTTATTTTTATTTATTTTTTTTTTGAGACAGGGTCTCATTCTGTCGCCCAGGCTGGAGTGC
This sequence comes from Theropithecus gelada, assembly GCF_003255815.1. Lineage (NCBI taxonomy): Eukaryota > Metazoa > Chordata > Mammalia > Primates > Cercopithecidae > Theropithecus > Theropithecus gelada. Next base: position 497 of record NW_020254217.1, read on the forward strand.
CGTGGTCCGATCTCAGCTCACTGCAACCTCTGCCTCCCGAGTTCAAGTGATTCTCCTGCTTTAGCCTCTCGAGTAGCTGGGATTACAGACGCATGCCACCACACCCAGCTAATTTTTTGTTTTTTGGAGAGCGGCCGTCCTGTCGCATGTGACGTAGTGTCTCTGTGTTTTGATTCACATTTCCCTAGTGACCAGAGAGGGCTGTTGAGCATCTTTTCGTGTGCTTATTGGCCATTTTATATCTTATTTGGAGAAATATGTATTTGAGTACTTTGCCTATTTTTAAATGGAATTTTTTTGTTGTTGAATTGTAGCAGTTCTTTATATATCCTGAATATTAAAACTCTTATCAGATATATGATTTGCAAATATTTTCTCCCAATCTGTGGTTGACGTTTCACTCTCTTGATAGTGTCCTTTGATGCATAATAGTTTTTAATTTTGATGAACTCCAATTTATCTGTTTTCTGTTAAAAAAAATTTATTTTTTGAGACAGAGTCTCGACCTGTTCCCCAGGCTGGAGTGCAGGGGCGCAATCCTGGCTCACTACAACCTTTGCCTCCGGGTTCAAGTGATTCTCCTGCCTCAGCCTCCCGAGTAGCTGGGATTACAGGTGCCCACTATCATGCCCGGCTAATTTTTGTATTTTTAGTGGAGACAGGGTTTTACCACATTGGCCAGGCTGGTCTTGAACGCCTGATCTCAGGCGATCCTCCTGCCTCGGCCTCCCAAAGTGCTGGGATTACAGGCGTGAGCCACCACGCTTGGCCCTGTCTCTTTTCTTTTGTTGCCTATGCTTTCTGTGCCATTTACCATTGCCATGTCAAAAGTCTTGATAATTTGTCCCTATGTTTTCTTCTGAGAGTTTTATACTTTTAGCTCTTGCATTTAGGTCTTTGATCCACTTTGTGTTAATTTTTGTATATGTTGTAAGATAAATGTCCAACTTCATTGTTTTGCATGTGTAAATACCTTTTTCCAGCATTGTTTGTTGAAGAGGCTGCCCTTTCCCCACTGGTATTGGTCCCTTATTGAAAGTCAATGGACCATGTATATGGGGGTTCATATGGGGGTCCATCTGGGGGTTCTCTGTTCTACTCCATTGGCCTCTATGTCCATCCTCTTGCCAGCAGCACATTATCTTGATGACTGTAGCTTTATGAGTAAGTTTTGAAATCAGAAAGTGTGAGTTCTCCAAGTTTGTTCTTCGTTTTCATGAGTGTTTGGGCTATTTAGGGTTCCTGAAGTTCTATATGAATTTTAGGATGAAGGTTCAATTTCTACAAAAATTGCTGTTGGGATTTTGAGAAGGATGACGTTGAATCTGTGGATTGTTTTGAGTAGTACTGTCATCTTAACAACAGTAAGTCCTCCAGTCTGTGAACATGGATGATTTTCCATTTATTTGTGTCTTCTTAATTTCTATCATCAATGTCTTGTAGTTTTCAGCACACAAGTCTTTTTCCTCCTTGGTTAAATTTATTCCTAAGCATCTGATTCGTTTCAATGCTATCGTAAGTGGGCTTCTTTTGTTTTCAGATTGCTCATTGCTAGCGTCCAGCTGATTTCTGAGTAATGATTTTGTACCCTGAATCTTTGCTGAGTTCACTTATTAGGTTTAACAGTTTTTTGTTTGTTTGTTTGTTTGTTTGTTTTGAGACGGAGTCTCGCTCTGTGGCCCAGGCTGGAGTGCAGTGGCATGATCTCGGCTCGCTGCAAGCTCCGCCTCCCAGGTTTACGCCATTCTCCTGCCTCAGCCTCCCGAGTAGCTGGGACTACAGGCACCTGCCACACGCCCGGCTAGTTTTTTGTATTTTTTAGTAGAGACGGGGTTTCACCGTGTTAGCCAGGATGGTTTCGATCTCCTGACCTCGTGATCCACCCGTCTCGGCCTCCCAAAGTGCTGGGATTACAGGCGTGAGCCACTGCGCCCGGCCCAACAGTTTTTATTTTTTTTATTTTTTTTATGGTTCTCTGTACTTTTCTACATGGTGTGTATCATCTGCAAATTGGGACCATGTTAGTTCTTCCTTTCCAACTTGGATGCCTTTTGTTCCTTTTTCTTGCCTAATTGCTCTGGCTAAAACTTCCAGTATTGTGTTGAATAGAAGTGGTAAAAGCAGGCATCCTTGTCTTTTTCCTGATCCTAGGGAGAAGCTTTCAGTCTTGTACCATTGACCGTAATGTCAGTTGTAGGTTTTTCATAGATGACTTGATTTACTAAATTTTACTAAGGATATTTTGGTTTATGTTCATGAGGGATAATATCTTATAGTCTGTTCATGTCTTTGTCTGGCTTTGATACCAGAGTAATTCTGATTTCATAGAATGAATTGGAAAGTGTTTCCTCATCCTTTACCTTCTGAAGATTTTGTGTGAGATTGCCGTTATTTCTTCTGAAAATATTTGATGGAGTTTACCAGCGAAGCCAGTGCTGCTTGGGCTTTAATTTCTTTACTTGTTATGGGTGTCTTCAGGTTTTCTCTTTCTTCCTGACTCATTTTGGTAATTTGTGTCTTTCTAGGAATTTCTCAACTTCATCTAAGTTGTCAAATGGTTGGCATAAAATGATTCATAATACTCCTTTATAATTCTTTTAATTTCTATAGGATCAGTAGCAACGTTCTCTCTTTTATTTCTGATTTTAGTAATTTGTATCTTCTCTCTTTTTTATGGGCATTCTTGCTAAACATTTATCCATTTTGTTGATTTTTTCAGAAAATCAAGTTTTGATGCCACTGATTTTCTGTATTGACTTTCTGTTTTCTGTTGCATCACTGTTCACTCTGGTCTTTTTTGTTCTCTTCCTTCTGCTTGGTTGGGGTTGGATTTATTCTTCTTTTTCTAGTTTCTTTTGGTGGAAGACTATATTATTGATTATATTATTGATATAATATGATTACGTTATTGACCTTTTTGCCTTTGAAATACAGGTGTTTAAAGTTGTGAATTTCCTGCCTTAGCTGTATCTCATGCGTTCTGGTATCTTGTGGTTTTGTTTTCATTCAGTTCAAATTGTTTTCTAATTTTAATTTTCTTTTTTGTGATTTCTTTTTTGACTCATGGGTTATTTAGAAATGTGTTGTTTAGCTTTCAAATATCGACTTATTTCTCCAGTTTATTTTTTAATTTTATTTTAGTTTTTTGAAATGGAGTCTCACTCTGTTGCCCAGGCTGGAGTGCAGTGGTGTGATCTTGGCTCACTGCAACCTCTGCCTCCCGGGTTCAAGTGATTTTCCTGGCTCAGCCTCCCATGTAGCTGGGATTACAGGCACATGCCATGATGCCCAGCTAATTTTTGTATTTTTAGTAGAGACAGGGTTTCATCATGTTGACCAGGCTGATCTCACACTCCTGACCTCAGGTGATCCACATACCTCAGCCTCCCGCAGTGCTAGGATGACAGGCACGAGCCACCGCGCCTGGCTATCTCTGTTCTTGATTTCTAATTTAATTCCGTTGTATTAGAGAACATACCTTGTATGATTTAAATTCTTTTAAACTAGTGAGACTTGCTCTGGGTCTAGCCTACAGGCTCTCCTGGAAAGTGTGACACTGCGGCTGACTGTTGCCATCATGGGGAGTGATTTATAAATAGGAGTTTGGGTGAGTTGGTTGACCGTGCTGTTAAAGTCTTCTGTGTCCTTACCGGTATTCTGTGTAGATGCTTTATTAGTTATGGAGAATGGGTATTGCAGTCTTTCATGATAAGTATTGAATAATATATTTCTCTTTTCCATTCTGTCCCGTTTTGCTTCATGTATTTTGGAGTTCTCGTTAAGCATGTATACACATTTATGTCTTTCTGTCAATATTGACCCTTTTATCCTTATAAAATGTCCTTTGTCTCTAGTGTTTTCTTCCTTAAAGTCTATTTTGTCAGATGGAATGTCCGTGTTCCACCTCTGTTGCAATTATTATTTGCATCGTGTGTATTTTTCTGTCCTTTTGCTTTTGATCTATTTGCATCTTGAAACTTAAAGCATGACTCATAGACGGCATGCAGTTGGGCCTGGAGTATTTTATCCAGTCCGATAATTTCTCTACCTGATGTTGTCGTTGTTGGTGCGGTGGCATTTTTGTCTCTGACATTTTGTTCCTCGCTTTCTACATGTCTCCTGTCTTTTTTGTTTCTGTTCCTCCTTTACTGCCTTCTTTTGTGTTAAGCAAATATGTCTTAGTTACCCTGTTAGTTAATTCCGCTGTCGATTGTGTTAATTGTTAAACACATTTTGAGTTATGTTCTTAGTGATTGTCCAGGAAATTAGTATACATCTTAATGTATTACAATCTACGTCAAGTGAATACTGACTTAATTCCAGTAGAATGTCACCTCTGATCCAGGACAGAGCTGTTCCCGCCCTGAATTGTGACTGCACACCCCACTTTGTCCCTGTATCCCTCTAGCCTGAGGGTGGTGTTGGCTTCCTGTAGCTGAGACTTTCCGAGTTGCTCCTCATCCCCATGGGGACCTTCTCACACCTCTTCAACAAGCATCCCATCTCAAACCTCCTCATCCCCATGGGGACCTTCTCACACCTCTTCAACCAGCATCCCATCTCAAACCCCTGGGTATGGGCTGTTTTCTGCCACGGACTCCAATGGCTACAGGCATCTCCACCTGCTGTGGCCCTGACCCTCCCCTTCCTCCCCTTCCTCTCGATGTTCATGGGGGCATTTAGGGGCTTCGTTTGGGGATGGATTAAAGGCCTGGGCACCTCTTTCCACTGCACATTCCTGGGGAGGAGCTCCCCTGTTCTCCCAGGCTTTCCTCGGCCTCCCCCTCCCCTCACCCTTTGTGGATTTTCCTGGGGAATTTTACTTTATTAAAAGTTCATTAACAGATACTCTGCTGCCAGGAGAAAAAAGCAATGACCGGAGATTTGGCTGTGAAAAAAAAATCGATGGGTAGGGACACCGTATCATTCATAGGACCCCTTCTGTCCAAAGCTCAGCATAGGGCTGAGGCCACAGGTGGAAAGCAATGGAGACGTGGAGTGTGGGGGCCGAGTGCAGCTTGGCTGGGTCCCTGCCAGTGGCCACAGCACCTGCAAAGCCACAGCGACCCCATGTGGGGAATCCATGGGCCCCTGTCGTGACCTGCAGCCAGGGACCCTGGTGTGCTTGGGCAGCTGGAGTGCTCTCCGGTTCCGCTGGCGCCTGGCTGCTGCCTGAGCAGCTCTGCAGATGTGCATCATGGGCGGGGCTGTTTCGGGGCCGTTTTCCACACCAGCAGCACCCTGGCCCCAGAGCAAGGCTTCCTGAAGGAAGAAAGGGGCTTTGCAACATAGTTTGAGTCGGGCTCTGTTTCTTTCCATCCCAAAGACATAGAGACGACTAAGGCCCTGATCCCAAAAGAAGAGCCCAGGCTGCCGGCGATTCTGGGGACAACGATGCTAACTCAGGGACAGGCGCAGTCTGTGGACCAGGCTGGGTAGTGGTGCACACACTCGCTCTCTGCGGCGTTTTCCACAGGGGCACTGCCGACCGGGAACGTCAGGGGAAGAGGGAAGTTGTTTACTGGCTTGTCATATGTTATAGCTAATTATTTAATTACCCTAATTTAAAGTTTCACCAGATTTAGCATCAAAACAAAAATCGTGTGATTGCAGCATCAGAAAGCAATAATGTAATTAACTTGTTTAGTGTAACATACTAACTTGGCTGATTGCAAGGCGTGAGGCCTGGGGGCACCACACTTGTGGTGTGGGCGTTTGTCAGGCCCAGGCTCCTGGCCTCAGCAGCAGTGCCCGGCTCCTGGTGCACAGGGCTCCCAGGCCCAGGCGAGGATCAGGCCACTGTGCCACCTCAGGGAGTGGGTGCCGGCCTTACCCCCAGGGCTGGGGCTCTCTCTCAGGCTGCAGGCAGGCAGCTCCCTGGCCCAGAGGCTCTGGCCTTGGCCACAGCTGGGTTTTGAGCACTCAGCCCAGCAGAAATGCCGTTCCCAAGGCCAAGCTGGGACACCCTGCTAACCAGGAGTAGAATTGAGAACAGGGTTTCTCTACACCACGAGTTCTTCCCAGAACCCCGTAACAGATTCCAGTGTTGTTTGCAAAGTTACCAAACCCTGTTTGGTCAGCATCCTTTGCTGAGAGAGCAGCTTTCTCTCTTCCCCCTTTCCTCCTCCCTCTCCCACCTCAGCTTCCGCAGAGGTGGCGAGCATGGCAGGAACCCTCTGTCCTTTCGGAGCCTGGAGACCCCAGGTCCTTCCCTTCAGAAATCCCTGCCATCTGGTTTTGAGACTGGCTTTGGGGGACAGTGGCCCTGGTGGGGATTCAGACATGAAAGGTCCCCCATTGAGGTCGAGCCTGGCAGCATGAGGGGACTCGCTCGTCTTCGTGGCGGACCTCACACACACGGCCGTCTGGGCACACAAGAGCATTTTGGTCACGCGTGTGTGCACATGAGAACTGTGTGCTTCAGAGACAGACTGGAGTGTGTGGGGACGGACAGGAACTCGCACACACGTGAGCCGTCCCAGCCCAGCAGAGCCTGAACATGAGGTGGCTGCAGCCAGTGGGCAGAAGGGGCAGGTTTTGGTGTTGGGAACCCAGTCCCCGAGGCTGAGAAACTGCCCACACGCCTCCTGCTGTTCTTTGAAGTCAGGGGTTCGTTTTGCGTGGAGCCTGGAGCACAGAGCAGGTCCCATACCACCAGGCAAAGCCCACCTGGCTCACCTGCTCCCCAGCCCTGAGATGGTTTGAGGATGAGCCAGTGTAGCCAATTTGGAGAAAAATCATAAAACCAATTCAAGCCTGGCTGCCCAAGTTTTGGGATCCACCAACTGAGCCACTTTTTATCAGTTTCAGCCACATCACCCTCAGTTCAAGGAAGCACTTCCCGTGAGCTTGTGCTATGGCGCGAATGTTTGTGTCCCTCCAAAATTCACATTGAAACATAATCCCCAGTGCCATAGTATGAAGCCTTCGGGAGGTCAGTAGGCTGGGAAGGCTCTGCCCTCACCAATAGATCAAGGGTAGGAGGGATGAGTCCGTTCCTTCCCTCCCTTCTGCCATGTGAGGACACAGCACTGCTCCCCTCCAGAGGACCCCTCCTCGCAGAAGCCAGGAGCCGCTGTCCCCAGACGCAAGGCTGCAGTGCCTTAGTCATGCGCTTCCCGCCTTCCAGAACTGCGTGAAATATATTTCAATGCTTTACAAATGACCCAACCACAGGTGTTCTGTTACAGCAGCACAAACACACTAAGACAGTTTGGTAGAATTTTCTAGAAGCTATCAATCTGCTGATCAAACAACGGGGAAAAGGTGGAGTCTGAGAGGGAGTGGTGTGCTAAAGGAGCCCTGCTGGGAGGGGTTTTGGGAATCTGTGGGTGGCTTTATAGTTCTGGGCACTTTCATTTCTTAGGGGTCAATTTGGTCTGGGTTCCCCCAAGGCCAACTCTGACCTAATGGGGGCTGGGTTTATCTGAAGGTGATTGCAGGAGGAGAGGGGATGGAGGAAAACAGTGCCCAGGCTGGGACAAAGGGGGCTCGGCCCCACCGGCGTTTATCCACCATCCCATCTCCCGGTGCACTGACGCCCTGGGGAGCTCACCCCCAGGCAGAAGAGCGCAGGTGCCTGGTGTGTTCGTGAAGCATCCTCGCAACCTGGGGGAGTGTCTAGGGTCCTCGGAACCTGGGGGAGCGGGTGTCTGAGGTCCTCGCAACCTGGGGGGGGGTCTAGGGTCCTCGGAACCTGGGGGGGTTGTCGAGGGTCCTCGGAACCTGGGGGGGGTGTCTAGGGTCCTCACAACCTGGGGGAGTGTCTAGGGTCCTCACAACCTGGGGGAGTGTCTAGTGTCCTTGGAACCTGGTGGGGGTGTCTAGGGTCCTCAGAACCGAGGGAGCATGTGTCTCGGGTCCTTGGAACCTGGGGGAGCGGGTGTCTGAGGTCCTCGTAACCTGGCAGGGGGAGTGTCTAGGGTCCTCGGAACCTGGTGGGGGTGGGTGTCTGGGGTCCTCAGAACCTGGAGGGGGTTGTCTAGGGTCCTCGGAACGTTGAGGGGGCGGGTGTCTGGGATCCTCAGAACCTTGGGGGGGGGGCCGGTGTCTAGGGTGGGCTGAGAGGCATGCGCAGCGTCTCCCTTTAGGAGGAGGAAGCACCTGCCATCCAGAGACCCGCCGTGATCGCCGCACTGCACAGCCCTCCGTCACCTCTCCGAGGACAGACTCTCCAACTGAGGAGCCGGATATCTGCCTTTTCTTACATTCTACGTGTCCCCTCCCTTTCTGAGCGGTGGTAGAAACCTCGGCTTGGGAAGACAATGCAGGCTGTGGTTTCTCACAGACAGCTCTTCATGGTGACACATTTGCTCGGCACCTGCTGTGTCCCCAGATCTGTGCCAGTGACCTGGGGTCAGAGGGCAGGGGCACGATTTAGGTCCAGTTTTTCCCAGTGGGTCATATGTGGATCTGGGGCAAGAACCACCACCCAAGAGGACGCTGCTGGCATGCAGCCCCGAGCGTTTTTCTGTTTTTCTTTCTCAGCCTCACATGTCGGGGTGTAGTCAGATTGCTGTGTGCAACTGCAGTTCACTTGCAAAGCTGTGTATCCACTTTGTGAGTGTGCTGCCGTTTCTTTACCTGCTCGTTGGCTGGTTTTGTGGATGTGCCACCATCTCACTGGTCGGTTTTGTGAGTGTGCCGCCGTCTATTTACCTGCTCATTGGTCAGTTTTGTGGACGTGTCACTGTTTCTTTACCTGCTTATTGGTCGGTTTTGTGGATGTGCCCCCATCTCATTGGTGGGTTTTGTGGATGTGCCACCGTCTTATTGGTGGGTTTTGTGGATGTGCCGCCGTCTCATTGGTCGGTGGCATTTGAGTGGTCCTCAGCTTTGGGGTGTTTTAGGCTCAGCTTCCTGAAAGCTCTTGTCCAGGTCTCTCATCTTTCACTTCAGCTGTTTGATGGGTGCGTGGCACGTCTCATTGTTTGATGACTGAGCTGCCATTATGATAGCAGGAAGGTGCAGCTCACGAGCATCCACGCAGGCGAATTCACACAGTGGCTCCAGTGGGATGTTGGCCTCGCGGAGTCTTGGCATCTCCATGGCTTCCCATGAGCCTGCGAGAATGCTGGGCCTGTGATGGTGACCGCGTCTTCCCTGTCCTCAGGGGTGCGGCCTTCATCCTTGGAAACATCATTTGTTCCCCTGTTTGGGTTCAAGTCAGGTTCAATGACTCACTAGAAAGACAGACCTCAGAAACGCAATTCCAGTCCCGGTTATGGTTTATTAAAACAAAAGGACACGTGAAACTCACTGAAGAGGGGACGCTCGTGGAGCGGGCATGGGCGGCAGGTGTGAGCTGCTGGGAGTGCTCTCCGTGGAGCCGTATGCACAGCACGGTTTCTCCCAGCAGCCACGTGTGACAGCACGCGTGGAACTTGCCAGCCTGGGAGGCTGGCCTGAGCTTTGGAGGCCATGGTTTTTACTGGGGCTCAGTCATGTAGACTTGAAGTCCCTGTGTGGCTGACCCTAATTAGTCTCAAGCTGACCCTGTGTGGCCCCAACCTGAAATCCCATCATTTCCTTAGACTACCCAACCTGGCCCAAAGCCCCCAAAATACAATGTTTCAGTGGCCCAGAGTGGCTTTCCAGGTGCTTGTTAATGGCTGGACTTCTATTTGGAATGTGTGAGGTGTGGACAGCCCAGGCCTGCTGAGCTCACCCTCACTGCATGCCCCTGACGTGGCCTGGCTCCAGGCTGTTGGCGATCTGACCCTCACTCCTGGGGTTTCCACAACTGTGAGCTCCCTGGTGGGCGCCTGAGGGATGTTCTGGAGAAGAAAGAGGAACACAGGATCAGCCTCAGGCTCTGGGAGGAGACCTGGACCCCACTGTTTGGGCTTGGACAGCTGTCCAATTGCTCAGGGCCTGGGCGCTGGGTGGGGGCCTCGTCAGCAAGTGTCATGACTCCACGGATGGAGGGACCTCACACTGCCCCCCCCAGCGGCAGCCTCAGAGTGAGCACGGGCCTCCTGCCCTCCA